>NC_068318.1:2380703-2680703 GCF_025860055.1 Xyrauchen texanus | reverse complement strand
CTATCAGCACACAACTGAATGAATATGATAAATGATTACTGCAAGAGTTAGATTAACATACAGGTGTGAAGGGAATTCAACGTTTCTAAATTGCACAAATAATAAATAGATATTTGTCTCTGGCTTGCTTTTGCTCACGTCAATGATTACTCCTGCGTGTGTCAATGATGCCGAGATCTACTTAAATATTTAATTTAATCACTGAGAAGGTTTACCTGCAAAATTAGTAGCACCAAACATCACAAGCAGCCTCAAGAATGGACACAAGTGTAGCCGTATAACACTTTTCCTTGAGCAGAATATTGCACTACAGATCGCCATGTTTGTTCAAAGGGGAAAGCGAAGAGATAGCAATAGCAGACTTGTGTGCATGGTTGCCAGATTGCACAAAATAAGTATAACATTAGGCGGAATATTTCCAATTTGTGCAAGTATAAATCTCAAACCTGGGGGTGTTTCGTCTCTTATCTGGCAACCCTGAGCATGTTAAACGCTTGTGGAGACACGTTACGTCCCAATGCAAGTTAACTAAAATATCCAATGAAAAATAAAAACACTTTTACGATAAATGAGCCGCGGGCCCCATTAAACCATGTGGAGGGCCTGATCCAGCCCGCAGGCCGCATGTTGCCCATGTCTGCTTTAGCCGTTTGCGAGATTATCATTAAATCTACGTCGGCAGTCCTAAATAGTCTATCACTTGGGCGGCCGCAGAAATATCTTCAATGGGAGAACCATGGCATTGCTCTTTCCCTGCTGTACGAATAGACTAGTTGAGAAACACTGCTTTAACACACACACACACACACACACACACACACACACACATCATGTCAGACCGCCTCGCTTCTCTCAGACAATTTCTCCGCTGCGCAAGTTGACGAGTCTGACAGGCAGACAAGGAATAAAGGAGATGCGCACGCGCAGTTGAGATTCTCCATCCGGTTGTATTTTTTTCTCAATACCGTACATAAGCAAATGTACATGGTATGATAACTCCATTTTCAAACCATGGTACACAGTGAAACCGGTATACCGCTGCACCCCTAGCAGAATGCGATTATCCTTTTAAGATTTTGGAAATATACAGGTTCGCGAATACTTTTAATGGATGGATTAAGTTACTTTATAGACACCCGGTAGCGGCAGTACAAACAAATGGATTAATTTCAGATTATTTTACTCTGGATGGGGCACCTGGCAGGGTTGCCTCTTTACACATTATTGTTCTGTCTTGCCCTGGAACCATTAGCAGCTGCAATAAAAAATGAGGATGATTTTCCAGGGGTGGTGGTGGAAGGAATGGCACATAAGCTTTTGCTTTACACAGATGATATTTTACTATTCATCTCTGAATTTAAATGTTTTGCCATTTGCCATAATGACCATTTTTATGTTTGGAGGAAAAAGGGTGAGGCTTGCAAGCCAAAAGGACACCATCCAAACCATGGTGGCTGTATCATGTTGTGGGGGTGCTTTGCTGCATAGATGGCATCATGAGGAAGGAAAATTATGTTGATGTATTGAAGCAACATCAAGACATCAGCCAGGAAGTTAAAGCTAGTTCGCATAAGGGTCTTCCAAATAAACAATGATAGCTGCGTGGTACCATGGTGTTTATACTTGCATACTATAGTTTGTACAGATGAACGTGGTACCTTCAGGCATTTGTAAATTGCTCCCATGGATGAACCAGACTTGTTAACGTGTATGTAAATTTCTGACCCACTGGAATTGTGATATACTCAATTAAAAGTGAAACAATCTGTCTGTAAACAATTGTTGGAAAAATTACTTGTCATGCACAAAGTAGATGTCCTAAATGACTTGCCAAAACTATAGTTTGCTAATATTAAATCTGTGGTTAACATTTTTTTTAATGAATTCAACCTAAATGTATGCAAACTTTTGACTTCAAATGTAAATAAAGTTTGAGTTGAGATTAAAGCGCAAACGTGTGATTTAATTATATAAATATGTAGTTTATACGTGTTGCATGGTTCACAGTGGATGAGTGCTCTGCAGTTGAAACAATGCAAATGATTCTCAATGTCTGATGCGTATCCAGTGTTTGAGCTGTAGAATTTATACATTCAAATTACTCCGCTCATCCACACCAAGAAGGCAGCCATTAGCAGTTTAATAAATGACATTAGGACATGACACGATTTTAATTTGCTAATGTTCCATTTCAGTGTAAAAGGACTAACAGAGCGGTCATATTGCGCACTGGTACCGGATTGAGTCAGAGTTCGGTACTGCAAAAACACTGGTATCATTACATCTTTTTATTTTAGTATCGACTTGGCACCAAATTACCGGTACTTTTGAAAACACGACATTCAGAAGTCCAGCAAACATAAATGGCATGTCCATGTGAGCAATCAAATTTGCTCAAAAAATGCAGAATCAAACCAATTGCACCAATAGTACAAAGTGAATAAGACATTTACTTATGATACACATATGATACCAGTATTGTCAGATTTTACTGCTGATATGAAATATGTTCTTTGATTGTAATTTTGTCAAACCATTTGAGATTTCGGCCTTTCCCCATTCAAGCAGATCGGAGCTGCACTTTCATGACTGGAAATAGCCTCCCGAAAGCATTCCAAAAATGGTTGACATTGGACTGACTTGCTATAAAGACTTTGGTCGCGCGCGTGCAGGTTCAGCAATCTCCTGACAGTTTAAACAGCCTGAATCGCCTGTTTGGATTGTGACCATTGACCATCACGATTTGTGAATCAGAGGAACTTTTGATCCCGATCCTTACGTTTTGATTCTGGCTGATAAAATACACACATCAAGGGGAAGAAAACACTGGATTTGTGAATAACATTGGTTTAAACGAGATATCTGCATATTTGCAAACAGTATATAACAGAAGTTTTTTTTTAATATTTGCCTTTTATCATTAGAAAAGAAAGTTAAAAGTGACAGGGAACTGCTGAGAAGATTCTGATATTATACGTGCTTTAGGAGATAAATGAGTGCTCCTCAGGTAACTGGACGTTATGAGGTTGGTTTATTACATCTGTTTAAACCAAATATGTGCATATTAGCAAATGGTATATTATATTGGTTTTATTGATATTTGCTTTTATCATTAAACAAGACAGTTAAAAGTTACAAGGAACTATTGAGGAGAGAGAGGGAGAATGAGCACTTAAACAATGATACAGATTTCCAGATTCAATTAAATTCACAATCTCTCGAATCGATTAAAATTTCAATTCAATATCGATTAATATGGGTTTATTTCAGTTACAATGTCCCTTTTGCTCACAGTGCTTCAGTTTTTCCACATGTTATGTAACAGCCTTATTCCAAAATTGATTAAATTCATTATTTTCCTAAAAATTCTACAAACAATACACCATAATGACAACATGAAAGTAGTTTGTTTGAAATCTTTGCAAATTTATAATAAAAAAAAAAAGAAAAAAAAAAAAATCCCATGTACATAAGTATTCACAGCCTTTGCTCAACTTTGTTGAAGCACCTTTGGCACCAATTACAGCCTCATGTCTTTTTGTGTATGATGCTACAAGCTTGGCACACCTATTTTTGGGCAGTTTCTCCCATTCTTCTTTGCAGGACCTCTCAAGCTCCATCAGGTTGGATGGGGAGCGTCTGTGCACAGCCATTTTCAGATCTCTCCAGAGATGTTCAATCAGGTTCAAGTCTGGGCCACTCAAGGACATTCAGAGTTGTCCCATAGTCACTCCTTTGTTATCTTGGCTGTGTGCATAGGGTCGTTGTCCTGTTGGAAGATGAACCTTCTCCCCAGTCTGAGGTCCAGAGTGCTCTGGAGCAGGTTTTCATCAAGTATGTCTCTGTACATTGATGCATTCATCTTTCCCTTGATCCTGACTAGTCTCCTAGTTCCAGTACTGCCACCACCATGCTTCAATGTAGGGATGGTATTTGCCAGGTGATGAGGTGCCTGGTTTCCTTCAGACATGACGCTTGCCATTCAGGCCAAAGAGTACAATATTTGTTTCATCAGACCAGAGAATTTAGTTTCTCATGGTCTGGGAGTCCTTCAGGTGCCTTTTGGCAAACTCCAGGTGGCTGTCATGTGCCTTTTACTGAGGAGTGGCTTCCGTCTGGCCACTCTACCATACAGGCCTGATTGGTGGAGTGCTGCAGAGATGGTTGTTCTTCTGGAAGGTTGTCCTCTCTCCACAGAGAAACGCTGGAGCTCTGTCTGAGCAACCATCGGGTTCTTGGTCACCTCCCTGATTAAGGCCCTTCTCCCCTGATCGCTCAGTTCTAGGAAGTGTCCTTTTGGTTTAAAACTTCTTCCATTTATGGATAATGAAGGCCACTGTGCTCATTGGGACCTTCAATGCTGCAGAAATTTTTCTGTACCCTTCCCCAGGTCTGTGCCTCGATACAATCCGGTCTCGGAGGTCTACAGACAATTCCTTGGACTTCAGGCTTGGTTTGTGCTCTGACATGCACTGCTAACTGTGGGACCCTATATAGACAGGTGTGTGCCTTTCCAAATCATGTCCAATCAATGGAATTTACCTCAGGTGGACTCCAATCAAGTTGTAGATACAGCAAGGATCATCAGTGGAAACAGGATGCACCTGAGCTCAATTTTGAGTGTCATGGCAAAGTTTGCAAAGATTTCAAACAAAATTCTTTCACGCTGTCATTATGGGGTATTGCTTGTAGAATTTTAAGGAAAATAATAAATTCAATCTGTTTTGGAATAAGGCTGTAACATAACAAAATGCAGAAAAAGTGAAGCATTGTGAATACTTTCTGGATGCACTGTATCTCCCAGCTAATGCGGTTAATTATACAGGCAGGTTTTTTTCCCTAGGTCAAAAATGGTCTTTGGTGGTGGCAGACATACACGTTCATCACGAAGCAGTTTTTTGTTTTTCCAATCACGATGCAGTGTTTTTTGTTGGTTTGTTTTACATAATTGCAATTAATATTTAAGTTGTTGCATTTCATGTTTGTAATGAACATTATATTAAATCATCTGAGCATCTAGAAACATTAAGTTTTTTGTACTTTGAAATCATACTAACTTAACACCTTATTTCTATAGGGCCAATTAGTATATTCAGGAGTAAACCACTTCACTGATTTGGACATAGCCGCCGTTCCAACATAGGTAAAAGACTGCAGTGCAGACATGGGTCCGTGAGAGCCTCTCTCAGATGTTGAACACCCAAACACAACGGGCAGATGTCATGACCGTCGTCCGGGAGGAGATTATTAGGGCACAGCTTACAAATCAGTGGGAAACCAGTGGCAATCGAGCTGTGAGCCATAGTTACTCGCTAATAACAACTTCGGTTTAGAATCGTAAGGTTTAAGTCAAGGAAAATAACAATGAAATGATTCCTCCGGGTGAACAGACAGGTAATGTCAAGAAATATCTCACGAAAAAAATTGAAAAAAGTTCAAAACAACTGAATGGATGATGATAACGTCAACAGGAGACCATTAACTTATAGCGCGGAAAACACCAGCCACCGGATAGCACAGAGAGGCACAGAGTGTTACCAACAAAAAGGAACGAAACTCACCAAAACACGGCTAAACACTTAAAATCCTTTGCGGAGGCGTAGATGCGCGCTGACACAGCTTGTGAGGACGATATCTCGCTGCTCTCGTAAGCTGCACTTGACAGCGCAATATATCACTTAACCAAAACAAACTACCACGAAAGCAAAAGAGGCAGAGTGCTGAGCGATTGTGGTTTACAACCCCCAGGGCTCAGCATACGTCAATCCGTGACTTTGTTGGTATATTCTCTCGACCTATCTGGCTGGCGCTGCAATAATCTAGTAGTGTTTACACTGCCTCTGGCGGTCAGTAGGAATGAAACAGAACCAGGAGTACGTACGATTCAGAAACCCTCATTATTAATAACACCTGTGGCCTTTAAGTGAACTCCAGCTACCTTTTGCACATGCTCACACTCATGCACACACTCCATAAGGCCAAAACAATGATGTAACATACAAAGAGACTGAACGTGATTCACCGGCATCATGCTGACAGATGTTATGATTACACAGTTATGATTGGTTTACTACAAACTTTGAGAATAAACTAAAACCACTTATTAGCTAACATAGCATACTGATAAACACATACAGCTACATAATAAACTATACCAGACAGTTTACTATAGTATGTATATGTTGTACTACAAATCAAGAAACCAGCGTATTTGCTTAAATATATCCTGTATACCTGACTTTTAGTATATAGAGAAGAATGTTGGAATAATGTTTAAGTTATTAAGCAAGGTAGCTTGCAATTCGTCAGCATTAGCAGGCAAGATGAAGTTAGGTCAGATCAATCCTTATGGCACTATATTTCACATGCTTTGCAGTTATGCAACCTTACCTGTCCAATAATAACAACGCCAATTCAGGGTCCCCAAAACCGAACAACGGTCCCTCCAGGAATCAAACGCCCTGCCGATGTCCACTCTAGTTTTCGATCGACCACGATCACGTTCCCGCTTAGCCACATGGGATTCAGTAGATAATTTTTTTTTTGGCTTACGCTGAGTTTGTGTAAGAGTCAGTGTTGTGCTTGCAGCCGGACATTTGCTGGATTCTATCTCTAAGGTAACGTTACCTAGTGTTGCAGTTTGCTGTTGAATAGCAGAAGAGAAGCACTGAGACTAGGCTCTCATGAGCGTGCATAAACGTCACATCCTTTGGATTTTCCTGGCAAAGCCAACCCGCTGCCTTGGCATGAAAATCAGTCTACAGGCTAATAAAAGTCCAGGAAGGGCTCGTTTTTTACATTGCGTTACAAGCCATTCACACATTGGCAAACAAAAAGGTGAACAAAGACCGATCTTGGGATTTAAGAATCGATATAGTTCAAATGAAGATTATTCGCAAAAACAATATTTTTTCACACCCCTACGAGTACGCAACCACAAATACAAATTCCCTGGTGATAATTGCATTATAATAAAACCCTAATTATTTTCATGCTGATATATCACAATTTAGTAAATAACAAACATACAATTTCTAAAAATATTTAGTAAACTCTTTAGCACTGTATTTAAAAATTTCACACTAAAATATATATATTTGGTATTTTAAATGGTAGATAGCGGTTTCTTCATATTTTTGTTTAGTCATAAAATTTTTGTAATTTATTTGCACATGAAGAAATTGTTATTATATTAGAAAGCAATAACAGTACACACAGTAGTCCATGGATGGCATGTAACATTAGCAATCGCATTCTCAAAAAATACAGAATCAAACCAATTGCACATACAGTGCATAGTGAATAAGATATTTACTTCTAGCACACGTAAAATGCTTTTACTTTGAAACTGCCCTCACATCTAGCACAAGCAACAATTTCCTGACAGTTTAAACGGCCTGGATCGCCTGCTTGGATTGTCACAGACTGACCGTCATGATTTGTGAATCTTAAGTTTTGATCCTGAGCTTTAAGTTTTTGATTCTGGCTGATGGAATAAGTACCTCAGAGGACGATTTAAGAGGAGCACTCGACAGGATGAAAATGCTGGATTTTATCTTTATCTGAATTACATCTTTTTAAATGAGATATCTGCATATTTGCATATGGTACACAATAGAAGTTTTATTGATATTTGCATTTTATCATTATAAATGTTACAGGGAACTGCTGAGGAGAGGGAGAATGAAACAGGCAGCACTTTAACATGAGCTCAAACACTTCTGTTGCTGCTCTGATATGCGGACCGTTTAAATGACACCATGTTGAATACCAGTCTATTATTTTTGTAACCCCATGGAACGAAACCACAAAACTAACCGTGACTGGTCATTTACATGTCTCAGTCACTTCCAAAGGGGAAAATGTATCGACTGATGCTGATAATTAAATTCTGATTTTGTTTTAGAATTTGAGATTTGTTGACATCTACGACATATCAATTGACCACTATTCATCATATCCCAGGAGTTACAGAACACATTTGAAGAAAAATTTTAAATTTCTTAGCTCAGTAGGTCTAAGCGAATTGCGATTTTTCTTTCACACAAATCACAGACAGTCAGCATAAACATCATCAATAAAGACTGTTAAATTAATGTCTTCTAAAGCAATACGATTGTTTTTGGTGTGAAAAATATCAATATTTAATAATTTTAACTATAACCCAACACTTTAGGAGAGGGTGGAGACCAAGCAGTCTCTTGTGTGACGTATTCGTGTTGCCATGGATACTGAGGTAATCTCACATTCTCCACTCGGTTGAGACATTCAGGATAAGCACACAAATGCACCATTGTGAGTAAAGAAACAGATAATAACAGATCTAAAACAAAATCAACCAAGCTACTGTACAGCATTCCTCCATTTTTATGCATTTTGTCAACATTAAAAGGATATTTTTAATACAACAGCTGAGTATTGACTTGTTGATAGTTCACTTAAAATGAAAATTCTGTCATCACACACTCACATTTCATTGTTGCAAACGTGTAGGCCTATATGCCCTTTCCCACCCAACATCCTGGTACTTTTCCCTTAGTAGGCCTAACTTTCTGGAAGAGAACTCTTAAGAGCACAGGACACCCATGGAGACTTTTCCCCTCATAGTGACTATCTAGTATCGACCACTTTTCTTGTGATGTTTTTGCATGAGCAATTCAATATCAACAACAAAAACAACATAACCGATGTTTTTAATCGAATTAATTACATGGTGTCCCGATTAATTAAACGTGAATAATCGCATAAACATTTACTGAGAAAGCCCCTCATATATATATATAATAAAAAAATATACAGATAATTAAAATGCATTACATTCTTGTGGCAGAAGAGTTAATCATTAATAAGACAATACAAAAAGTGGCTTTAGAATACAATGTATTGTTTACTACCATATTATTGAACATAAGCCAATCATTGGCATACAGTTCACAGGAATCCATTACACAAGTGAATTTGTCAATCAGTTCGAGATTTATTATGAGGGCTTGATTAAGGACCCGTCAATATACACCTGCGTCAGACATGCTTGTGTAGCGTCATAAACATAAAATTTTTAGGTCACTGTGTCAAGTTAAATATAGTTTAATATTTAGAACACATATTTAGATCCCTTAGTTCGGATTTGCGCTCCAAGTGTTTTGAACACAAGAACGTAACGCAATGTTTGTTGTGTGTCTGCTGCTCAAGGCTGTTTTTTGCGCATTGCCACACAGCCAAAGTTTCACTTACTGCCCTCTGGAGTAAACAGGTGGTACTACAAGCTTGCATTTCTCAGGAATCTACCATATGACTGTCCGGGAGCATTGCGATTAATGGTGTTAATTTTTTTAACGCATTATTTTTAATAAAATTAATAGCACTGAATTAGCGCGTTAAATCGACAGCCCTTATATATATAAAATACACACACACGGCCAAAAGTTGGTTTAATAAATTAAGCGTAACATTTTCTTTGTGTTTGTTTTTGAGTTGCCACAGAATGCAATAGACTAGTCAATATTAGGTCAAAAATGGCAAAAAAGAAACTGCTTTCTCTAGAAACTCTTCAGTGAATCACTGTTTTGATGAATGAAGGCACTAAAATCCTTGATATTGCCAAGAGATTTCATACAAAGGTGTACACTACAGTCTTCAAAGACAAAAGACAACTAGCTCTAACAAGAACAAAGAGATGTGGAAGGCCCAGAAGAACAACTAAACAAGAGGATAAGTATCACAGCCTCTAGTTTGGGAAATAGATGCCACACATGTCCTCATCTGACAGCTTCATTGAATTCTACCCGATTAACACAAGTTTCATGTACAACAGTAAAGAGAAGACTAAGGGGTGCAGGCCTTATGGGAAGAATTGCAAAGAAAAAGCCACTTTCACAACAGAAATACAAAAAGACACCAGATAATTAGAAAAGAGTGTTATGGATCTTAACCCCATTGAGGTTGTGGGATCAGCTAGACTGTAAGGTGCGTGAGAAGTGCCCGACAAGACAGCCACATCTATGGCAAGTGCTACATGAAGCTTGGGGTGAAATATCACCTGAGAATCTGGACAAACTGAGAGCTAGAATGCCAAGGATCTACAAAGCTGTCAATGCTGCACGTGAAGGATTTTTTTTTTTTTAAATAGTTTAAGAAGGTCTGAACATTTATTTCAAATTGTATATTACATAACTGGTAATCAGAAGGTCGCTGGTTCGAATCCCACAGCCATCACCATTGTGTCCTTGAGCAAGGCACTTAACTCCAGGTTGCTCCGGGGGGAGATTGTCCCTGTAATAAGTGCACTGTAAGTCGCTTTGGATAAAAGCGTCTGCCAAATGCATAAATGTAAATGTAATAGTATTCATGTTATTAATGGCCTGACTATACATTTGTGATCACTTTGAATGCCACTTTGGTGAATAAAAGTACCAATATCTTTCCATTAGAGCAAAATCTGTACATTATTCCAAACTTTTAGCTGCCAGTGTATATAGATATAGGATAAAAACTAATCTCTGTACATTAGTTACGTCATGTACAGAGAAAGACACGCTGCACTGTTCACGTGTCTCGTGTGTTATGTGGGGTTCGTTAACTCACGGAGATGGAAAAATGAGCTGCGTGTCATCCGAAGATTCAGCCGTGTCTTCCAAAGGCTGCTCACGGGCATGAACTGAGCGACACAAAAGCTCCACTCTGCATGCGGTTAAAAAGCATGATGTAAATTATGATCTGATGAATGAACTCAAGCCTCTATAAGACTCATTAATGAAATAACCCGGTGTAAATTGTGGTAAGACATACCAGTGTTATGGACGTCAAGGCCTGTCATGATAATTACGTTATCGACTTATCGTAAAATATATGGACGTGACCTCGATAATTTTTGCTTATCTCGATATTGCCCATTGTGTTTGTTTACATAAGAATGAATATTACAAATATTTAAGCCAGTCGCGCCGCTTCTGTCCTCTCGTCTGCTCTATGTGTCGGAGGCGGGGCTCAGGCAGCCCCTCCACACACACACAGAACGGACAGCGACAGGTGAAGATTGTGTTACTTGAGGCTGATAGGTGTTTTTCCCGAGGACTGCATAATTCCAGGCAGAAAGTTTGGAAGAATACTTCCAAATGAACTTGGTTTCAAAGCCGCATTCCACAGCTCCGAGGTGGGAAAATTTTGGATTTATGCCAAATGAGAGAGGAGTGTGAACGAGCCGGTATGTTGAATTTTTTTAAAAACAGTGGCATTACAACCATCCTAAAAGTTCATCTATAGGTGGGTGTACATAGTGCGATTTTCAGCTATTGTGCAGGCTTCCAACCGTTTTTTTCCAGTCGGGAGAGATCGCGTGGAAATCGTTGATGCTCGTGTGGTCGCACACTGTAAAAAAATTCTGTAATTTTAACAGTAAAATACTGTAAAAATGCTACAGAAATACAATTTTAATTGATTAACAAATATTAACTGCAAAATATGCAGTAAAATGTTTTAATATATTTTAAAAGACAATACAGTAGTTTTTACAATAAAATTATTTAAAAATTACATTATTTAAATGTAAAAGGTATAAACTTTATGGTAAAAAGAACAAGAGTACATGTACTTTTTTTTACAGTAAATTATTGTTAAAATTACAGTAAAAAAACAGTAATCGGGCATTCCCACAATTACCTTCATGACCCATTACATTTCATTCTATTTTATGGGAATAGTTGTGTTTCGTCATATTTTTCGTCAGTTTCGTACACTGGGGTGTTCTGTTTTATATTTGAAGTAATTTAGTTAGTGTTTACTGCATTATTTAAATCTCATATGTGTTACCATGATGGTGTTTAGTGTTTGTGTGAGTGATACTGAGCACTGTCGCTATATATTTATTGGTCACTGCCCCCTCTGTGGTTACTACGGTGATTAACAAAATACCTTATAAAGTAAACAACAGATTTATACAGTTTCAGAAGGCATGTTTATGAATGTCTTTTACTGAAAATTTAACAGATTTTTTTTTTTCTTTTACAGTACATTTAACTTTATTTTCTACATAATTATTATGGCAACCACAACTGCCAGATTTGTTTTGTAAAACCAACAGGATTTTTTTTTACTGTGCAGCTCACATCGTGTGAGAGGAATTCTGAGTAAAGCGAGCCAAGCAGGTTATGACATCCCAATAAATGTTACGAATGTTTAAAAGATTCGGGCCGATTTGGCGATCAACCTGAAGCTGACCAATCAAGAGAAGCTATTGCACCAGCTATACGCAAGTTACAACTTAGGGGGCTTTCACACTTGGTTCGATTGCCTGTTCCGAACCCGAGTTCGATTGCTCCCCCCTCCCCCCTGCCCCCGATGGACTGTGTTCACATTATATATTTGTATCCGAACTGCGGTACACTTGCGTCATGAAGCTGCAGCTGGTGCGTAATCGTGTTGCTTGATAACCGCGAAATGAAAAGGCGTCAAAATTCAATGAATAGACTTGCTCGGTTCACATTTGTTCTTCTTTTTTTTAACCTTTGGTTTTGTTTTCAACATCAAGATACAGAAACACACTTGCGTCTGTCTGCCGCAAAAATACTGAAATCGTTCAAAAGACAGCGGGCTGTCCGCCGAAGACAATTTTTGCGAAGGCAAGCAGAAATCATCTCTCTGCTTGCAGTGCGTGTGCGTCAATCCCGCTTTTCGTCAAGGTAAGTGTATACACACACACACGCACGCACGCACGCATGCACGAAAGTAAACCCTTTCCGCTCATTTTGAAAGTGACGCGTGTGAGACTGACGACCACATTATACGTCATCAATAGCGGTTCACTTCCGCGGTTTGGTTCGATTGCGTTCATATCAGCAGCGAACCGTACTGGAGTTCACATGAACCGTACCCCAGACCACCTTTTTAAGCGGACCCGAGTACGGTTCGAGGGTGCGCACCAAGTTCGGAAGACAGCGTTCACATCATCCAAACGAACCGAACTCTGACGTCATTCGAACCGGGGTGCGCACCAAAAGTGCTAGTGTGAAAGCCCCCTTAGTCTTGTTGTGGCGTAAATGGGCCCCAAGTCACAATTTACGCACTCCTAAATATTTGAGCGTTGCACCACTAAACTTAGGTAGGACATAACACTACGGAAGCCTCCGACCAGGAATAACGGTTGGAATAAAAAAGCAGACTGATATTTTATGACATCAATGAGCTCATATTTTGCGTGACAGGCTTCAGTCCTTTAGATATACATTATGATGTTGACTTACGAGAGAAACAAAGTTTTACTTTTAAGCGGCTCTTCAGCATGAAACCATTCAAACGGTGCAGTTTTTAGGATGCGTCGCACGGTGTCAAGTTTCAGCACATTAAAAATATATATAGGATATTAAAATGCATAAATGTCTATTTTCCCAGCCTGTTGTATTAGTATTTATTAATCACCCCTTATTTTATATACAGTTCCTAGACTCTATATTGTTATTAACACAGGGCAAATATACTATTTATTAAACTTATATTACGTATCGTATTTTAATGGGTATAGAATTTATTACAGCTGACAGTTACGTGAGTAAACAAGGTTTGAACATCAACAGTAACTAGATCAAACTGAAATTAACAATTCTGTGTACAGATTTGAAGGCTGCTTATTGGATAAATACAGGTAAACGTCATATTATGCGACAACGCATCACTTTACAGAAAGTTTACGACCTACTAGTTAAGTTTTGCCTTAAGAACAGGCGGTAAAACCAAATTAAGCACTTAAATACAAACTAACTAGTAATTACTAAGCCCTTAGTGTGAACTTTACGTCCCAACTTACGTGAGAACTAACGCACAGCTGGTGCAACCCTACCTAGTTGTCCTCTCTCCACTGTTTGCTTATTGTTGGAATGGCGATAAACTGCTACATGTACTCTTTCCCTTCAAAACTCTAAACATATCTTTCATCGTCGTTAAACTGTATGCTTCAGGTATTGACCAACCTTTAAACACTGCGTTAACGTTTTCCGAAGCAAAATCCACAAATAAGTCTCCTATCTATCATTATGAATTGAACTGTTCAGCATTGCTTAATCACTGAAATTGCTCAGTCTGATGTTGATCGGAGAGGCCATTGGACCCAGGCCTACAAAGCAGCGGACTTTCCTGCACAGTGCGGCCGCTTGCGGCAGCGCCCTGCTCGGCTTAACAGCGCATCACTGTCGGGTTATTTTTATGTTCGGGGCGGTTAACAACCGTCGCTATTAAGTTAATGTACACTTAAAATTAAAATTTACACCACACATTGTTACTTTGGGACAATGTTTTTAATCTTTCACCCCACTAGTCGTGCTGGGTTGGCGCTATATTTAAAATCTTTCATGAGTGTGTTTTGTATTAGCAGGATTGTCTACTTAGCGCATCAAGCTAAAGTTAAGAGAGAAGCATGTGTTAACTGTTTGGCCACCGGTAGGCTAAACAAAGTCACTCTTCTGGAGCATGGCATATACACAGTCGTGTAGATTTAAACAATATACCCATGTTTAAATCCCATTTACAGGGAATATACAACTACTTTCATGTTTTTGTTTACATTCGGTGTTGAATAACCTTGCTCATACGATTTAGCCAGTTAGCACGCTTGCTAAGCTAAATGAGCAGCCTGACTCAAGAGTTTTATTATAAAGGGATTTTCTGCTTTTGAGTCAACAGATTTTTTCCATGCTCTTAAATAAACGTCTGTGATAATGAACTCGTGGACTTTGTATGGTCATCGGAGGTGCAGACTGAATTTCAGGCGTTTTCAGAGTATTAGTCTCCGATCATCACGCTGTTGAATCCCGCACTGCGCTCTTGTAGATCCGCCGCTCATCTAGTTTTCATTAGCACTCAAACCCCCCAAATACAAACATATAATGAACATTATACGGACTTTTCCTGACGAATACCCCAATCCAAGATTGTTTCGCGATTCACATAATTTCCTCATGTTTCAAACATAACTGCAGTCATATTAAATGTGTTTTGTGTTACCTGTCTGCCCGTGCACTGCTGTCCGACTCTCTTTTTGGTGAGAGCCGCGAACGCTCAAGAGCTCCACAAATCAATTTTAGTTTATTCTGAGACAAGAGTTCCTGAGATTTCTCCCTCCGCGTTCAAGATAGTCTTGTGTTTATTTGCAAAACAGTTTCTCGTATTCCATATATTGGAGAAAAGGTTGCGATAGCAGGCATATTTCAGCAGTATATCCTACACCATCCGGCCTCCGCCATGACGCACTTGACCAGTGAGCGAGCACAGAAAATGAGAGAGCGAAACCCCGGGATGTGACGTCACCTGCAGCAGCTCTCCCGCGAAACAGCAGTATTGATGAATATGAAACAAAGTAACATGTGCAGGTGTAACCAAATGTAACTGATATAACAAATACCAGCGAGAACGAAATTAGCAACTTTTAACTCAAGGAAGAAATACAGCTGTCTAAACCATGGATCAAGGAAGCGGGTGGGTGGGGGTTAATTCTGATAAAATATGAACTACACAAAACTACAAAAAAATGTGTGTGTGTATGTATGTATGTATGTATATATATATATATATATATATATATATATATATATATATATATATATATATATATATATATATATAAGGTATTGAAGATGCACTCAGTAATTGTTTCCCCATTATAAAACGTTTTACTACTAAACAATGAATTGTAATTTTGAAACGTATGTATAAAATCATGACCATTCACATGAGATGAGTACTGTAGTCATATCAGTAACCTTATAAAAGCTGTTTTATTCTACAAGGGCAGGGGCACCCTTGTGGTGGCTGCCATTATACAGTAGAATCACATGACCAGCTGACTACTACTCGCTTAATCACAGTAACTGCCCTGTTGTTGGACACTTACACTCATGGGTTAAATTAATCATGACTGGCTGTGAATAGTGAATTTCTACAATGGCATTGGTAACTAAAAACTATTGATTTTGAATGAAATAGGTGTCACTGTATGTCCAAGATGACATGAACAAAAAGTTACTGACTGCACCTTTTATTCAGCCCATACTGATTAAAAATTAACCCATCGGGGCCTGGGTAGCTCAGTGAGTAAAGACGCTGACTACCACACCTGGAGATCCAAGTTTGAATCCAGGGCATGCTGAGTGACTCCAGCCAGGTCTCCTAAGCAACCAAATTGGCGGATTGGAGGGTAGAGTCACATGGGGTAACCTCCTTGTGATTGCTATTATGTGGTTCTCGCTGTTGTATTATACATGCAGAAGAATATAAACGACATGATTTGAATCTATGAAAAACCCAACCTTTTTAATCCTGGAATTCTTCAACATCATAAATTAACAGACCAAGCATCAACAATCCTACTCAGAACAAACCTGATAAGGAAGAAGAACTTTCCTCCAAAACCTGCATCCCACGGTGAGATATCATCTAGGAGTCACAGCCTGTCCTCCCATGATGACAGCTCAACAACTGTGTGACTTAGCGCACAAGGCTTATGTTAAACAAAGAATGGCCTCAAGAAATGCCCACAAGGCATCGTCAGTCTCAAGCCTTACCTCTCAAGGGCTGGCATCAGAAAACATGTGGCATCACAGCAAAGCCAGTTTCTTCAGCAAAGAGCAAAGTAAATCACATGGCGTTCAAGAGCCATACGCATGTCCAACCACTGGGAGAAAACGTGGAACAGACCACGTCCCTCAAGCAGTCCAAAAGAAAGGACAACATGGGAACCCAGATGGACATGTAAAGGCAACCGATGATGAAAGCCATTGCAACACCATGCAGAAAGACACAGAACTGAGCCTGCACATGAACACCGAACAAAGCCTGCTCACAAACCAGATGAGCCACCTGCTGAAAACTCACCAGAACTGCTGAAGCTAATCACAGCATACTTCAAGCAGAATCCACACAAGGCCGACCATAAATACATTTCTTATCACTCCTGTCACATTCAACGACAGGAATACAGGCACCCACAGTCACCTAGAGGATCCAGATTAGACAAGACACAAAGCGCCAATCTCCAAATGGGTCCACCGAAACCAAGTCGACAGAAACAAACTCCTAGACCAGAAAAGGGGGGAGTTGGAAACAGTCTGACACAGTTTACAACAGTCCCTTAACGCATACAAACACTATAGGGAAATAACCAACTAGTTTCCTCCTAGACAAGGCACCCAACATTATTTAAGGTACTCAGAAACCCTAGCTACACTAAGTCCATACGAGGTCACACTAACACCTCAACACTGGTTATGTTACCCACACATTTTGATAAGAAACACACTCAAATAGGCAAAATGCTGAAGCAAATTCCATTTAGCTAGCAAGATAGTCAAGGGCATTATATCAGGATTGACTCCTTATGCTTTTCGTTCACAAGCCACCATGAATTAATAGAGCATTCAGAAAGCCTCGCGCGAATAAGACATTTATCCGTGATATGCCATGATATCGTGGACAAAGAAACCGTCCCAATTAAATTGAAGGAACTTAACGCATTACACTACACAATTGAACCATGCAGATCAATTTCCAAATGAACGCAAGCCTTCATGTTATGACTTAGCCTTCGGTACTTCCCAAGTGAAGAGTATCAAACGAAACTCAATCCTCCTGGTTTTAAATGGGTACTCCTTCACCTTTGGTTCTGAAGCGCGACAGAAACAAGGCGGAAGGAATTCACCTAACGGAACCAACTCTAATCATTTTAATTTTACAAACGATCGCTCGTTTTCACAATGATTCGCCCCAATAAAAACCAAATGACCCTTTACAGGTTTCTGAACCACTTAAGATAATTAAGGATGACTCTAAAACACGAACAGTCGTAAAAGAGTCCATGAGTATCAAAACTTCCCAAGAATCCTCAATGCTAGAATGCTTACTGAATAATTAGTTATTCTGCACCAGTGCTTTAGCCTTGATGGAGGTGTTGTCTTGTTATTGTTTGTGTTTGTCTTCTTCTGCTGGTTTTCCAGCGATTGCAGACGTTTGCTTCCACTTCAAATGTCTTCAATCTAAACCTACACCTCTGATTGCCTCCTTCAATATATCTGAGTGTTTTACATATCTTGGCATTCGCATTGTGCCAGAGATAGACAAGATAGTTCCAGCTAACTACGACCCCATTGTAGACTCAATAACTAAATCGCTAGCTAGGTGGTCATCCTTACCTATATCCTTAATTGGATGGTTTAACGTCCTTAAAATGAATATTTACCCAAAACTTTTGTATCTATTTCAGAACATTACGTTACCACCACCACCATCTCTTTTCTCAAAACTAAAAAGTATGTTTTCAGAATTTATCTGGAATAACAGACGTCCCAGGATTCGCCTGTCTTTGTTTTTCTTACCATACGACAGGGGGTGGGGGCTCAAAATGCCTAATATTCAGTGGTACTACTGGGCAGCTCAGCTTCGTACTGCAATGTACTATTTTTCCTTAGACACTATCCCTGCGTGGATGGAAATTGAGATGGCCTCAGTAATTCCCAAGTTACCCCATAATCTGTATTTCTATTCAGCGGATATCTAGAAACTAAGAAAACAAACAAAGAACCCTTTTCTTTTAAATACAATAAAAGTATGGTATGAAGTGCGGAAATTTCTGGGTGAAACAAACACTTTGTCAGCCTTCAGCCCTATATGGGGAAACCAGAAGTTTGTCCCTGGGAGAGCTGATATGGGCTTCCGACTATGGGCAAACAGTGGTTTGAGGAAAATTCTAGACCTGTATAAGGATAAAAGTATTATGTCATTTGAAGAACTCACGGTAAAACACAATGTTCCTAAAAAACACTTTTTTAAATACTTACAAATAAGGAGCTATATAATGGCTGCCCAGAATCAAAAAATTACAGAACCCCCTATGTCAGAGTTAGAAAAGATCTTTTCAACCAATTGCAATAGCAAGGGTAGAATCTCAGTCTAATATGCTATGCTAATATCTAACTCAACCGAATCCTCTGAGCACAAATTAAACTTGTATAAAGAAGATATTCAAAAGGATATAACACTGGAGGAGTGGAGCAGTGTTTATATTAAGGCTCAGACACAGACTGTGAACACCAGGTTTAAGCTACTACAATATAACTGTTTAATGCGAACATATATTACCCCAGCAAAGTTACATAAGTTTAATAGGGTAAACCCAGATCTAGTTTGTGGGAATGTAATAAAATTAAAGACTTCTGGAAAGAGGTAGCACAAATTATATTTCAAATAGTGTCGGTTAACCTGCCTCTCCATCCCAAAGTATTCATGCTGGGGCTATACCTTTGGATATGTGCATACTACAAGCCAAACGGTTGATTTCTCTCACTTGGAAAGATGTGAATAGGCCTAGTATTGGTCGGTGGCTTAGAGAAATGTCTTCTGGTCTAACAATGGTAAGAATAACATATATGGTTAAAGATAGACAAGACACTTTCAAACAGGTTTGGGGACCATTCTTGGACTTTATTGAACAAAATAATGTGGACGATATACTGGCAAATGAAGGGAATCCTGAGTAATTTAGTAATTTTTATGCGGGAGAGGGATATTAGTAGGGGACAATGACATTGTGTGATTGGATATAGGCTCCAGATAAATTCTATAAAAGGGAATCAGACCAAGACGAAAGGTAATTCTGTCTGTATTTACTCTATATAATTTGTGTTTTTGTTCTATTTTTAAGATTTTTGGTTTATATACATTTGTATATTGTATACTTAATTTTATTTATAATTTAAATGTAATTTTATTTCTAGTCTGCTGATGTGATGTCGGCGGCTTGGTTTTCAAATCTATTATTTATCAGGGTTTGTCTACATTTATGTATGTTTTGGTTAAAAGAAACTCAATAAACACATTGTTAAAAAAAACTAATTCTTCAATCGAAAGGGATATCTGTAGTATTATATATGCAGAACAATTGAAACAACATGATTTTAATCTAGGATTTACCCTTTTAATCCTGGAATTCCTCAGCATGATAAAGTAACGGACCAAGCCTCAAATTCCTACTGAAGGCCTGTCTTTGCACAATAAAATGGTCAAGACACTCTAAACAACCTAATTTAAAGCAAAAGGGTCATGGGTCAGAAAGGCCCCTCCGCACGACCTCCTGAACTTCCACCCAGAGTTAAAGCAGACTTTTCCTTGAAACGTTTCCAAAAGACAATCATAGACATTTCATCTTAATCCAGGAACAGTTTACACAAAGTCACAGTACTTTACCAATTTAGCCTTCTAAAATGTAAAGAATGCTTTTAAATCCACGATTTATACAATACCTAGTCTTGCTAGGTAATTATAAAATGTTCTTTGAACTGTGGTAACTTGTATTACTGACAAATTAATGATTATAGCCGGATGTACCTCTTTAAAATGTGTGTTATGTTTTATCCATGTGGTATAACCAAGGAATTAACCAGTATGATTTGTAACCAGGGATTTTCATGTTTTATATCCATGTATAAATACACGTATAATATCCATGAAATAAATGTCATGTTTAGTATGTAAGGGTTCGCTGGCGTATGCAGAGAAAGCTGATGACAATGAATATCATGTCTCTTGTACCATTCTCAAGATATGAAAGTTCATGATTAAATATGCACTATTTTTGAGTGGGATATTTGTAAGAATCTGAAACAAAGGACCATAAATCAACTGTCGGAAAAGACAGTCCAGTTGACCATGTGACTCTGAAAAGTCACTTCTGATTGGCGCAGGACACCTTTGGGGATGCGGCCAATTTCAGTTCAGATGTTTCTAAACAGGAAGAACACGCTCTCTTCTCTCTTCTGCCTGCACGTGCTTCATCTTCTGCTCTGCTGACTGCTCAGACTTCGCTCTGATTCGTCCCTGATCCATGTCATGTGAGGTTCAAGGAAGTTCAGGACTCGACGTCTTCTACAAATACAAAGGCAAGTAATTTATAATCATTACATAATAAAGTTATTGGTCTCCAATTATCTAGTGTTGACAGTTGTTTCTTAGGTTTAGGTAGAAAGGTTATAAAACCTGTTTTCATGGTTGGGGATAAACACCCATTCTGACTGCATTCCAAAAGTGTAATATATAGAAGCTTCCTAATAACTTTCCAAAAGTATTAAATAAAATTCTGTTGATAAACCATCAACTCCTGGTGATTTGCCACTTTTCATTTGTTTTAATGCAGTATCTATTTCTGTTATTTTTAAATCCTCTTCAAGTAATTATTTATCATCCTCATTCAGTTTTTGAATGATTTACAAACAGAGACTCTCAATCGGATTCTTTGTATTTTGATTTACAAAGATTTTCATAGAAAAGCCAAAATTCACCCTGAACCATTTTTTAAACTTCTATTATAATATCATTATTCATTAGGTACATTTTTTGTATTTGACTGTCTTTGTTTTTCAAGGCCAAAAAAGTAACCTTTTTCAATCCACCTTGCTCTTGATCAAACATAAGCTCCATTTGCTTTATTTAAGTACATCTCATCCAATTGCTATTTGCTATTGTAAGGATTGTAAGGATTGTAACTAGTGTTCTTCTAAGGATTATTATATATTATTATTATTATTAAGGCCCATGCACTGAAAGTGCAGAGCCCTATTGTTTTTCTAAGGATTTTGTGGTGCACGAGCAGCGACGGTGCAAGCATCCTATTGTTCTTCTAGGTGTTTATTATTATTAGTCCCGAGCACCAATAGTGCGAGGACCCTATTATTCTTCTAGGTGTTTATTATTATTATTAGGGCCCGAGCACCGATGGTGCGAGGACCCTATTGTTCTTCTATGTGTTTATTATTAGGGCCTAAGCACTGAAAGTGCAGAGCCCTAATGCTCTTCTAAGGATTATTATTAGGGCCCAATCATTGAAAGTGTGGAGCCCTATTGTTCTTCTAAGGATGATTAGGCCCAAAGCACTGAAAGTGCTGAGCCATATTGTTCTTCAAAGGATTATTATATTATGGCCCAATAACTGAAAGTGCGGAGCCTTACTGTTGTTCTAAGGATTATTAGGGCATGAGCAGCAATGGTGCGAGGACCCTATTGTTCTTCTAGGCATTTATTATTATTAGGGCCCGAGCAACGATGGTGCGAGGACCCTATTTTTCTTCTAGGCGTTTATTATTAGGGCCCAAGCACTGAAAGTGCAGAGCCCTATTGTTCTTTTAAGGATTATTAGGGCCTAAGCACTGAAAGTGCGGAGCCCTATTGTTCTTCTAAGGATTATTATTATTTTTATTATTATTATTCTTTTATTAGGGCCCAAGCACTGACAGTGCGGAGCCCTTTATTTCTACTAAGGATTATTATTATAGGACACAAGCACTGAAAGTGTGGAGCACTATTGTTCTTCTAAGGATTATTAGGGCCCAAGCACGGAATGTGTGGAGCCCTATAGTTCTTCTACGGAACATTAGGGCCTAAGCACTGAAAGTGCGGAGCCCTATTGTTCTTCTAAGGATTATTATTATTAGGGCACAAGCAATGAAACTGTGGAGCACTATTGTTCCTCTAAGGATTATTATTAGTTGTATTATTATTATTCATTTATTAGGGCCCAAGCACTGAAAGTGCGGAGCCCTTTTGTTCTTCTAAGGATTATTATTATTATTATTATTATTACTAGGGCCCAAGCACTGAAAGTCGGAGCCCTTTTGTTCTTCTAAGGATTATTATTATTATTATTATTATTACTAGGGCCCAGAAAGTCGAGCCCTTTGTTCTTCTAAGGATTATTATTATTATTATTATTATTATTACTAGGGCCCAAGCACAGAAAGTGCGGAACCCTATTTTTCTTCTAAGGATTATTATTATTATTATTATTATTTTATTAGGGCCCAAGCATTGAAAGTGCAGAGCCCTTTTGTTCTACTAAGGTTTATTATTATAGGGCACAAGCACTGAAAGTGCGGAGCCCTTTTGTTCTTCTAAGGATTATTATTATTATTATTATTATTACTAGGGCCCAAGCACAGAAAGTGCGGAGCCCTTTTGTTCTTCTAAGGATTATTATTATTATTATTATTATTACTACTAGGGCCCAAGCACAGAAAGTGCGGAACCCTATTTTTCTTCTAAGGATTATTATTATTATTATTATTATTTTATTAGGGCCCAAGCATTGAAAGTGCAGAGCCCTTTTGTTCTACTAAGGTTTATTATTATAGGGCACAAGCACTGAAAGTGTGGAGCACTATTGTTCCTCTAAGGATGATATTATTAGGGCCCAAGCACTGAAAGTGTGGAGCCCTATAGTTGTTCTACGGAATATTAGAGCCTAAGCACAGAAAGTGCGGAGCCCTTTTGTTCTTCTAAGATTATTATTAGGACCCAAGCACTGAAAGTGCGGAACCCTATAGTTCTTCTGAGGATTATTAGGGCCTAAGCACTGAAAGTGCGGAACCCTATTTTTCTTCTAAGGATTATTATTATTATTCTTTTATTAGGGCCCAAGCATTGAAAGTGCAGAGCCCTTTTGTTCTACTAAGGTTTATTATTATAGAGCACAAGCACTGAAAGTGTGGAGCACTATTGTTCCTCTAAGAATTATTATTATTAGGGCACAAGCACTGAAAGTGTGGAGCACTATTTTTCCTCTAAGGATTATTATTAGGGCCCAAGCACTGAAAGTGTGAAGCCCTATAGTTGTTCTACGGAATATTAGGGCCTAAGCACTGAAAGTGCAGAGCCCTTTTGTTCTTCTAAGATTATTATTAGGACTCAAGCACTGAAAGTGCGGAACCCTATAGTTCTTCTGAGGATTATTAGGACCCAAGCACTGAAAGTGCGGAACCCTATAGTTCTTCTGAGGATTATTAGGGCCTAAGCACTGAAAGTACGGAACCCTATTTTTCTTCTAAGGATTATTTTCTTTATTATTATTATTATTACTAGGGCCCAAGCACAGAAAGTGCAGAACCCTATTTTTCTTCTAAGGATTATTATTATTATTCTTTTATTAGGGCCCAAGCACTAAAAGTGCAGAGCCCTTTTGTTCTACTAAGGTTTATTATTATAGGGCCCAAGCACTGAAAGTCCAGAGCCATATTGTTCTTTTAAGGATTATTAGGGCCTAAGCACTGAAAGTAAGAAAGTAAGAATTATTATTATTTTTATTATTATTATTATTCTTTTATTAGGGCCCAAGCACTGAAAGCCCCCGCTGCCACATACCCCCACTGCCCGACTCAGGCCGGGGCATCATCTGGCCTGCCTACCACTCCCCACCCCATTTCTGGAGAGGAAGTCAGCGGCAGCCATCTGCACCCCCGGTCTGTGGACCACCTTGAACATAAAAGGATGGAGGGCCAGATACCAACGGGTGATCCGGGCGTTAGTATCTTTCATGCGGTGGAGCCACTGCAGTGGGGCATGATCCAAGCAGAGTATGAAGGCCTGCCCCAGCAGGTAGTATCGGAGGGTGAGGACCACCCACTTGATGGCCAGACACTCCTTCTCTATGGTGCTGTACTTAGTCTCCCTCAAGGAGAGCTTTCGGCTAATGTACAGCACCGGGCGTTCCTCTCCCTCCACCACCTGCGAGAGTACGGCCCCCAGCCCTCTGTCTGAAGCGTCCGTCTGCAAAACAAAAGGGAGAGAGAAGTCAGGTGCATGTAAAAGCGGCCCCCCACAAAGTGCAGCTTTAATCTGTGTAAACGCCTGTTGGCACTGCTCCGACCATTGGACCGGATCTGGAGCCCCCTTTTTAGTGAGGTCAGTCAGCGGGCTGGTGACATCCGAATAATTAGGCACAAATCTTCTGTAATAGCCAGCCAGCCCCAGGAAATGCCTCACCCCCTTTTTGGTCTTGGGTCTAGGGAAAGTCACAATCGCCGCGGTCTTGTCAATTTGGGGACGCACCTGGCCATGACCCAAGTGGAACCCCAGATACCGTACCTCCACACGCCTAACCGCGCACTTTTTCGGGTATGCCGTGAGCCCCGCCCGCCGTAGCGATCTCAGGACGGCCCTCAGATGTTGCATGTGCCGCTGCCAATCATTGCTATAAATGATGATATCGTCTAGGTAGGCAGCGGCGTAAGCAGTGTGAGGTCTGAGGATCCTATCCATGAGACGCTGAAACGTGGCTGGTGCCCCGAACAAACCGAAAGGAAGCGTCACGAATTGGTGTAATCCAAACGGCGTGGTGAAGGCCGTTTTTTCACGGGATATTGGTGTCAAGGGGATCTGCCAATAACCCTTCGTTAGATCCAAGGTCGACTAAAACTGAACAGTACCTAACCGATCGAGCAGTTCATCAACATGGGGCATTGGGTATGCGTCAAATTTAGACACCGCGTTGACTTTTCTATAATCCACACAGAAACGTACAGACCCGTCGCTCTTGGGAACAAGGACAACCGGGCTGGACCAAGAATCCTGGACCGGGCTGTGGGATTCTTCTATTACTCCCATCTCAAGCATTGCGTCCAATTCTTCCCGAACTACTTTCTTTTTATGTTCGGGCAAGCGATAGGGGCGGCAACGTACCACCACACCCGGCTCGGTCTCGATGTGGTGTTGTATGACGTTTGTGCGGCCCGGTAGAGGAGAAAACACGTCTCTTTTGTAGTTCGGAAACCTCTGCGAGCTGGCGCGGCGAGAGGTGGTCTCCACAAGGAACCGGGGTGTTAGGATTGCAGGCTTTGTTTACCTCCGGTCCGAGCTCCGCCCTCTCCGGAACTACCGTTGCCAACGTCACAGAGGCCGCCTCTTCTCTCCACAATTTCAGGAGGTTGAGGTGATATGTTTGATGCGCGCCCCCTCTATCGGTACGTTTAACTTCATAATCGAGATCCCCTACTCGTTGTGTGACCTCAAAGGGTCCTTGCCACTTGGCGAGTAATTTCGAGCTCGATGTTGGGAGTAATACAAGGACTTTATCTCCCGGTGCAAATTCCCGTAGCTGAGCAACCCTGTCATACAGCCGGCATTGGCGTTCTTGAGCCTGGAGCAAATGTGTTAATTGCCCCAGTGTGTGGAGCTTTGCTCGAAGATCAAGAACGTATTGAATTTCATTTTTACTACTAGAAGGTCCCTCCTCCCAAGCTTCAAGGATGACGTTGAGGACCCCGCGTGGGCGTCGCCCGTACAGCAGCTCAAATGGGGAAAACCCTGTGGAGGCTTGTGGGACCTCTCGTACTGCGAATAACAGGGGGTCCAGCCACTTATCTCAATTCCAGCGTCTTCGTGTACGAATTTACGAATCATATTTTTGAGCGTTTTATTAAATCGTTCCACCAGTCCATCTGTCTGAGGATGGTACACGCTAGTGCGAATTGACTTAATGCCCAAGAGTTCGTAAAGTTCGCGAAGTGTTCGTGACATAAAAGTAGTGCCTTGGTCGGTGAGAATTTCTTTCGGAACCCCCACCCGGGAGATTATCTTGAAGAGTGCCCCGGCAACACTACGTGCTGAGATGTTGCTCAAAGGCACTGCTTCCGGATATCGCATTGCGTAATCCACCAGGACTAACACAAAGCGATGTCCACGTGCTGTCCCTTCTAATGGCCCGACTAGGTCCATTCCAATTCTCTCGAAGGGACCCTCGATCAATGGAAGGGGGCGCAAAGGTGCTTTTGTGGTGGCCGGTGGGTTTACCAGCTGACATTCGCGGTACGCCGCACACCACCTGCGGACGTCGCCGCCAATGCCCGGCCAATAGAAGCGGGCTATTAGACGGAGAATTGTCTTCCTTTCCCCTAGGTGACCGGCCATAGGATTATAGTGAGCCGCCTGGAAAACCATTTCCCGGGGGCTCCGAGGAATCAACAATTGTTTCACCTCCTCCTTTGTTTGAGCATCCTGCGTCACTCTGTACAACCGATCTTTAATAACTGAAAAATATGGATATGAAACGGCAACGCCCGTCCGGAGTTGTTGACCATCGATTACTCTCACTTGGTCAAAAGCGTGCTTAAGGGTTTCATCCCGCGACTGCTCCAAGGGGAAGTCCCCCTCCGGGAATTCCCTGAGAGGAGGGGTGACAGCCTCGCCCCTTCCCTCATCATTCGGAGCAGCCGAGGACGGCCCCGGCTCCGCCTCCCCCGCCAAAGCGTCACACATCACACATCTCTTCACTTTCATGCAGGACCCATCCGCACAAACTCCCTCTAATAAATTTCTAAAATTCGGCCAATCAGTACCCAAGACTAGCGGATGGGTGAGGCGGGAACTAACCGCTGCCTCCACACTATGTTTTTCTCCCCGGAATTTTGACACCTCATCCTCACCCGTTTAGCTGAGCCCAAAGCCCCGGGTTGAACCAAGCGTTGGTGGATGGTGGTCTGGTTACAGCCTGTATCCAACAATGCTTGGTATGTACCCCCCTGGATCCTTACCGGAATCCGGTATGCTCCAGCCCGATCGGGGGCAGCCTGCGGGACATCGGAGACCCGCACCACCGTCCCCACCTCCATCAGCGGACACTGATCCCGGAAGTGGTCCGGGTCTCCGCACCTCCAGCAGGCCGGCCCAGGTGCCACGGCCGCACCCGTGCTGGCGGGCGCCCCCACCTGAGGAGGAGAGCGGCTGAAGGATGGAGAAGGGGTAGGCGGGTTCTCCCACGGCTGGGAAGTTGATCTTGGGAATCCTCCACGCCTGCGCGGGGCAGGAACGGGCCCTGGGGAGAGAGCAGAGCGAGAAGGCACAGGGGAGGGGGAAAAAACAGGGGAAGACACAGGGGAAGGGGAGAGAGAGAGAGAGAGAGAGAGAGAGAGAGAGCTCATCCGCTCTCGGAATCGCCGCCATGTGGTCCTCCGCAAGACGAACGGCCTCCTCCAGCGACGCCGGGCGGTGGCACTGGACCCACTCCGCCATTCTCCTGGGCAAGCGCTGAACAAACTGCTCCAGTACCACCTGATCGACAAGTCCCTCGACGTTGCGGTCCCCCGCAAGCAGCCACCTCCGACAGGCATCATGGAGCCGCTGGGCGAACGCAAACGGGCGGTCGGACTTATCCAGTTTCATGGCCCGGAAGATCTGGCGATTTTCTTCCGGGCTCCGACCAACCCGTTGCAGGATGGCTTTCCTCAGGTCTGCATAGGCCAGGAGGCTTGTTGCCGGCAGTTGTTGCGCCGTGAGTTGTGCTTCCCCTGACAAGAGAGGGACTAGGCGGGCTGCTCACTGGTCTTGCGGCCAACCCCAAATTTCCGCCGTACGTTCGAACAAATCAAGGAACGCCTCTGGATCATCTGCCGGCCCCATCTTCTGTAACGCGGGCGGGGACAGTGTGCCGCGGGTGTCCGGGGTCGCGGCAGCGGCTGGAGTGGCCTCCTGGCTGAGGAGGCTCCGGATGGCGAGCCGGTCCTCTGCTTGAGCCCGCATGATCTCGAAGAACCGACAATCCTGGTCCTGCCGGAGCTCAAGCAGGGTTTTTTGGTGGCTCTGATGGAGTGTGGTGAGGGACTGGAGGACTTCCACTAGCTGGGAGGACTCTATGGGGCGACTCTTCTCCATAGCTTGGAAAAAATTCCTTTTTCCTATTATTCCCGGGTTTCGGCACCAATGTGGAACTTTCCAGTAAGGAAGGGACAGGAAACGGCATCAAAGGTAAAATTTTTCCTTTTTAATATGAGTTAACCATTATAACAAATGACATCACACATTTCTTGCTCGTGGTGTCAGGTCCTCTCTCTCGAGGCTCTCTTGCTGCTGCTATTTATGCCGCTCTCCTCATGCTACTGCAATTAGACACAGGTGTTAGACATAATTTAGCTCAGGTGTAAGCGCCCTTACCGCTTTTCTCTCCCGGACGGGCGCTTGACCACGCCCCCGCTGCCACATAGTTGTATTATTATTATTCTTTTATTAGGGCCCAAGCACTGAAAGTGCGGAGCCCTTTTGTTCTTCTAAGGATTATTATTATTATTATTATTTCTAGGGCCCAAGCACAGAAAGTGCAGAACCCTATTTTTCTTCTAAGGATTATTATTATTATTCTTTTATTAGAGCCCAAGCACTGAAAGTGCAGAGCCCTTTTGTTCTACTAAGGTTTATTATTATAGGGCACAAGCACTGAAAGTGTGGAGCACTATTGTTCCTCTAAGGATTATTAGGGCCCAAGCACTGAAAGTGTGGAGCTCTATAGTTGTTCTACGGAATATTAGGGCCTAAGCACTGCAAGTGCGGAGCCCTTTTGTTCTTCTAAGGATTATTATTATTAGGACCCAAGCACTGAAAGTGCAGAACCCTATAGTTCTTCTAAGGATTATTAGGGCCTAAGCACTGAAAGTGCAGAGCCCTATTGTTCTTCTAAGGATTATTTTTATTACTAGGGCCAAAGCACAGAAAGTGCGGAACCCTATAGTTGTTCTACAGAATATTAGGGCCTAAGCACTGAAAGTGCGGAGCCCTATTGTTCTTCTAAGGATTATTATTATTAGGACCCAAGCACAGAAAGTGCGGAACCCTATAGTTCTTCTAAGGATTATTATTTATTATTATTATTAGGGCCCAACCACTGAAAAAGTAGAGCCCTATTGTTCTTCTAAGGATTATTATTTATTATTATTATTATTATTATTATTATTATTATTTCCCAACCACTGAAAAATTAGAGCCCTATTTTTCTTCTAAGGATTATTATTTATTATTATTATTAGGGCACAAGCACTAAAAGTGCGTTGCCCTATTGTTCATCAAAGGATTATTATTAATATTATTATTAGGGCCCAAACACTGAAAGTGCTGAACCCTATTGCTCTTCTAAGGATTATTATTATTCTTTTATTAGGGCCCAAGCACTGACAGTGCGGAGCCCTATTGTTCTTCTAAGGATTATTATTATTCTTTTCTTAGGGCCCAAGCACTGAAAGTGTGGAGCAATATTGTTCTTCTAAGGATTATTATTATTCTTTTATTAGGGCCTAAGCATTGAAAGTGTGGAGCCCTTTTGTTCTTCTAAGGATTATTATTATTATTTTTGTTTTATTAGGGCCCAAGGACCGAAAGTGTGGAGCACTATTGTTCTTCTAAGGATTATTAGGGCCCAAGCACTGAAAGTGTGGAGCCCTATAGATCTTCTATAGATTATTAGGGAGTAAGCACTGAAAGTGTGGAGGCCTAAAGTTCTTCTACGGATTATTAGGGCCTAAGCACTGAAAGTGTGGAGCCCTAAAGTTCTTCTACGGATTATTAGGGCCCAAGCACTGAAAGTGTGGAGCCCTATAGTTCTTCTAAGGATTTTATTATTAGGGCCCAAGCACTGAAAATGCAGAGCCCTATTGTTCTTCTAAGGATTTTATTATTAGGGCCCAAGCACTGAAAATGCAGAGCCCTATTGTTCTTCTAAGGATTATTATTATTATTAGGGCCCAAGCATTGAAAGTGCGGAGCCCTATTGTTCTTCTAAGGATTATTATTATTAGGGCCCAAGCACTGAAAATGCGGAGCCCTATTGTTCTTCTAAGGATTATGATTATTATTATTTTATTATTAGGGCCCAAGCACTGAAAGTGCAGAGCCTATTGTTCTTATAAGGATTATTTATTATTATTATTATTATTATTAGGGCCCAACCACTGAAAAAGTAGAGCCCTATTGTTCTTCTAAGGATTATTATTATTTGTATTATTTGGGCCCAAGCACTGAAAGTGCCGAGCCCTATTTTTCATTTAAGGACTATTATTATTATTTTTATTTGGAACCAAGCAATGAAAGTGCCGAGCCCTATTTTTCATCTAAGGACTATTATTATTATTTTTATTTGGAACCAAGCAATGAAAGTGCCGAGCCCTATTTTTCATCTAAGGACTGAAAAAGGACTGGATTATTATTATTAGGGCCCAATTACTGAAAGTGCGTAGCGCTATTGTTTTTCTAAGGATTATTATTATAGGAACCAATTATTATTTTTGTTTGGAACTAAGCAATGAAAGTGCCGAGCCCTATTTTTCATCTAAGAATTATTATTATTTGTATTATTTGGGCCCCAAACACTAAAAGTGTGGAGCCCTATTGTTCTTCTAAGGATTATTATTATAGGAACCAAGCAATGAAAGTGTGGAGCACTATTGTTCTTCTAAGGATTATTATTATAGGAGCCAAGCAATGAAAGTGCCGAGCCCTATTTTTCATCTAAGAATTATTATTATTATTTTTATTGTGAACCAAGCACTGAAAGTGCCGAGCTCTATTGTTCTGCTAAGGATTATTATTATTTGTATTATTTTGGCCCAAGTAATATAAGTGCCGAGCCCTTTTGTTCTTCTAAAAATTATTATTAGGGCCCAAGCACTGAAAGTGCGGAGCACTATTGTTTTCTAAGGATTATTATTAGGGCCCAAGGACTGAAAGTGCCGAGCCCTATTTTTCATCTAAGAATTATTATTATTATTTTTATTGTGAACCAAGCACTGAAAGTGCCGAGCTCTATTGTTCTGCTAAGGATTATTATTATTTGTATTATTTTGGCCCAAGTAATGTAAGTGCCGAGCCCTTTTGTTCTTCTAAAAATTATTATTAGGGCCCAAACACTGAAAGTGCTGAACCCTATTGTTCTTCTAAGGATTATTATTATTATTATTCTTTTATTAGGGCCCAAGCACTGACAGTGCGGAGCCCTATTGTTCTTCTAAGGATTATTATTATTCTTTTCTTAGGGCCCAAGCACTGAAAGTGTGGAGCAATATTGTTCTGCTAAGGATTATTATTATTCTTTTATTAGGGCCTAAGCATTGAAAGTGTGGAGCCCTTTTGTTCTTCTAAGGATTATTATTATTTTTCTTTTATTAGGGCCCAAGGACAGAAAGTGTGGAGCACTATTGTTCTTCTAAGGATTATTAGGGCCCAAGCACTGAAAGTGTGGAGCCCTATAGATCTTCTATGGATTATTAGGGAGTAAGCACTGAAAGTGTGGAGCCCTAAAGTTCTTCTACGGATTATTAGGGCCTAAGCACTGAAAGTGTGGAGCCCTAAAGTTCTTCTACGGATTATTAGGGCCCAAGCACTGAAAGTGTGGAGCCCTATAGTTCTTCTAAGGATTTTATTATTAGGGCCCAAGCACTGAAAGTGCGGAGCACTATTGTTTTCTAAGGATTATTATTTGGGCCCAAGCACTGAAAGTGCCGAGCTCTATTGTTCTTCTAAGGATTATTATTATTTGTATTATTTGGGCCCAAGCACTGAAAGTACAGAGCCCTATTGTTCTTGTAAGGATTATTATTAGGGCCTAAGCACTGAAAGTGCAGAGCCCTATTGTTCTTCTGAGGATTATTATTATTAGGGCCCAATTACTGAAACTGCGTAGCGCTATTGTTTTTCTAAGGATTATTATTATAGGAACCAAGTACTGAAAGTGCGGAGCATTATTGTTCTTCTAAGGATTATTTTTATAGGACACAAGCACTGAAAGTGCGGAGCCCTATTGTTCTTCTGAGGATTATTATTATTAGGGCCCAATTACTGAAAGTGCGTAGCGCTATTGTTTTTCTAAGGATTATTATTATAGGAACCAAGCACTGAAAGTGCGGAGCACTATTATTATTATAGGAACCAAGCACTGAAAGTGCGGAGCACTATTATTATTATAGGAACCAAGCACTGAAAGTGCGGAGCACTATTATTATTATAGAAACCAAGCACTGAAAGTGCAGAGCCCTATTTTTCATCTAAGGATTATTATTATTATAGGAACCAAGCATGAAAGTGCAGAGCCCTATTGTTCTTCTAAGGATTATTATTATTTGTATTATTTGTACCCAAGCACTGAAAGTGCGGAGCCCTATTATTCTTCTAAGGATTATTATTAGGGCCTAAGCACTGAAAGTGCCGAGCCCTATTGTTATTCTAAGGATTACTATTATAGGATCCAAGAACTGAAAGTGCGGAGCCCTATTGTTCTTCTAAGGATTATTATTATTTGTATTATTTGTACCCAAGCACTGAAAGTGCAGAGCCCTATTATTCTTCTAAGGATTATTATTAGGGCATAAGCACTGAAAGTGCAGAGCCCTATTGTTCTTCTAAGGATTCGTAAGAGTGCAGAACATCATTGAGCTTGCGTCGAAATGCAGATCTCAAACAGTGTAAACCTGCAGTCATTGTAATGAGAGAGTTTTCGCATTTTCCATTCGGTATTGACCTATGTAGCGTGTGTCAGGCTGTGCAGTCAATCTCCAATATGATGTCGCGAGAAATTTACTTTTTCATGCTGTTTTTACTCAGGTTGTATTTGCTGAGATATGCAGCTTTATAAACCGTCAGGGGTGGGAGCTCATCCTAAACTGTAGTGCCAACTGGTGAAAGGAAATGTCACTTTAATAATGTTTTCATGGCAGTGGATTAAATTACATGAAGTTGTAGTCAAACTAGAATGGTGGAATATATCTATTACACATTGTATGGTTAGGGTCCAAGTTTACATTAATGTTGAGTTGTTGCTGTGTCCATCCGAGTGTTAATGGACCCATGGTGCTTGGACACATCATCGCTGCTTGCAACTATATTTATTATTATTATTAGGGCCCAAGCACTGAAAGTGCGAAGCCCTATTGTTCTTCTAAGGATTATTATTATTATTAGTGGTGCTTGCCAAGCAACTCTGTTGTAATCTCCCATACTTATTAGTGGTGTATGCAAATCAACACTATTGTAATCTGACATACTTATTAGTATTAGTGGTGCTTGCAAAGAAACACTATTGTAATCTCACATACATATTAGTGGTGCTTGCAAAGCAACACTATTGTAATCCCACATACTTATTAGTGGTGCTTGCAAAGAAACACTATTGTAATCTCACATACATATTTTTTCTATACTTCGACAAGACAAGTCTTATCGCACAGAGCTGCATTTCTGTTGGCACAAAACAAGGCTTTGTGCCAACTAGCTGAATGGCGGCATCCGGAACTCTGTTACTGAGCCATGTCTCCATGAAAACAAAGACGCAGCAGTCTCTAAGTTCACGCTGCGTAGTCTGCTGGAGTCGGATGTAGTCCAGTTCATTGTCCAGGGAGCAAACATTTGAGAGCAGGATAGACGGGAGAGCCTGCCGGCTAGGGTTTGTTTTTAGCCTAGCATGGACCCCCGCCCTCTTGATGAGCTTTCGCTTCCTTGCACTCCGCTTACAACGTCCCCTCCCCTGGGCACCGGCATCAGGTGACGCCGAGGACTGGAGGCCTGGTCTCTGCAGCAAGCAGAGTTTGCGTAGCAAATCCTGCAGATCATCATGCAGTATCGGTGTTCGTGTCTACCATTGCCAGACATGATGTCCTTGTGCCGTAGAAGTCGGGCTAAGTGACAAAAATAGCACCATTTTGGATCCGGAGTGACCGGTGCGTGCTACCGCACCGCCATCTTGGATCAATAAAAATCAAATCACATATCTCTGCACCAGAAAATCATAGAGACTTCCAGATTGACTTTTTCACTCAGGATGGAAAGTAGCCTTGATAAGCATCACCCTGGTAACTTCCTAGCAACCAAATAGGGTTACCCTAGCAACTAAGTAACAAATCACATATCTCTGCACCAGAAATTCATAGAGACTTTTGGGTTGACTTATTTCACTCAGGATGCCAAGGAGCCTTGAAAAGTATCACCCTGGTAACTGCCTATCAACCAGGTGGGGTTACCCTAGCAACCAAGCATCAAATCGCATATCTCTGCACCAGAAAATCGTAGAGACTTCCGGGTTGACGGATTTCACTCAGGATGGAAAGTATTCTTGATAAGTATCACCCTGGTTATTGTCTAACAACCAGATGGAGTTACCCTAGTGACCAAGTAACAAAACACATATCTCTGCACCAGAACGTCGTAGAGACTTCCGGGTTGACTTATTTCACTCAGGATGGAAAGTAGCCTTGATAAATATCACCCTGGATATTGCTTAGTAACCAGATGGAGTTACCCTTGCAACCAAGTAACAAATCATATATCTCTGCACTAGAAAATTGTAGAGACTTCCAGGTTGGCTTATTTCACTCAGCATGCCAAGGAACCTTGAAAAGTATAACTCTGGTAACTGCCCAGCAACAAGTTTGGGTTAGCCTAGCAACCAAGTAACAAATCATATTTATCTGCACCAGAAAATCATAGAGACTTCCTGGTTGACTTATTTCACTCAGGATGGAAAATAGCCTTGATAAGTATCACCCTGTTAACTGCCTAGAACCCAGGTGGGGTTACCCTAGCAACCAAGCAACAAATCGAATATCTCTGCATAAGAACATTCTACCGTCATGGGGTGGCCTCATTCAACTTTGGAAAGTTGGTGGGACATCATGGTGAGAACTTTTGGCATGGCAAGCACCACTCAGATTTTCTTCAGGAAATGTACCTATCTAGTATTTTTTCTTCTTCTTTTTAGTGGTGCTTGCCAAAGGCAAGGCATCACTATTGTTATTCGCCATACTTATTAGTGGTGCTTGCAAAGCATCACTATTGTAATCTCACATACTTATTATTAGTGGTGCTTGCAAAGCATCACTATTGTAATCTCACATACTTATTATTAGTGGTGCTTGCAAAGCATCACTATTGTAATCTCACATACTTATTAGTGGTGCTTGCAAAGCATCACTATTGTAATCTCACATACTTATTATTATACTTTTTATTAGTGGTGCTTGCAAAGCATCACTATTGTAATCTCACATACTTATTTTTATTTTTATACTTTTTATTATTCTATCTCCGTGACAAAACTTCGGCACCTAACTCGTCCCACGACCGCTTGGCGTAGACCCACGTAATGAGGTGTCAAATCGAACGGCCTATTGAGGACACGTGTGCTATGACTTTTATAAGCTGATCGGGTACGGTAATTGCCCCAGGGGCAAAAAAGCGCCTAAAAATCCCATAGACTTAACATTGCGACAAACTTTGACGCGCCACAGCTCCGAGCGAGGATTTCGCGAGAAACGTGTGATTTGCCACATTTGAAGAGGCTGGCAGGCTCTGTAAGAGCATACCTCAAAATGGGGTAAAAGTTGCACCCCTGGGGGCAGGAGCTGCCCAAAAATGCCCCAATTGACTTACAATGGTGTAGGACGGCCCATGAAATGAAATGGCATTGGGATTTGTATTCAACATAGCTCTGGATCACAGTGTCATAGAGACAATGGGGCGGGCTCATTTTACTCAGACGACCAATCAGTATCTCAGGATCATTTTGAATCTATCAAGCCACGCCCTAGCAACAATTTAGAGCACCTTAGCAACAAGTCCCATACACTTCTAATGAAAGACATCAAAGGGATATCTCCGGATAGAAGTTTCATAGAAACACAAGGGTGGTCTCGCTTCACTCGGGGCAGCAAACAGCCAATCATGAATCACCTCAACACTTCCTAGCCCCTCCCTAGCAACCATTGTCGAAGCACCTTAGCAACCAAAATCCATAGAGGATATCTTCCATTCTGAATGTCACAGAGGCATGGGAGTTGGTTTATATCATTCATACTGACAAGCAGCCGTTGGAGATTAATGATTGGCAGCTGCCAAGCCACTCCCTAGCAACTAAACAGAGTACCCTAGCAACCCTTTAGCAGTAACTATATCTCTGCACCAGAAAATCAGAGAAACTTCTGGGTTGATTTATTTCAATCAGGATGGCAAGGACACTTCATTAGTATCACTAAGGTAACTGCCTAGCAACCAGATGGGGTTACCCTAGCAACCGAAGTAACAAATCACATATCTCTGCATCAGAAAACGTAGAGACTTCCGGGTTGACTTATTTCAATCAGGATGGCAAGGACACTTGATTACTATCACTATGATTACTGCCTAGCAACCAGATGGGGTTACCCTAGCAACCGAGTAACAAATCACATATCTCTGCACCAGAAAATAGTACTGACTTCCGGGTTGATTTATTTCACTCAGGATGGCAAGGACACTTCATTACTATCACTATGGTAACTGCCTAGCAACCAGATGGGGTTACCCTAGCAACCGAAAGTAACAAATCACATATCTCTGCATCAGAAAAACGTAGAGACTTCCGGGTTGACTTATTTCAATCAGGATGGCAAGGACACTTGATTACTATCACTATGATTACTGCCTAGCAACCACATGGGGTTACCCTAGCAACCGAGTAACAAATCACATATCTCTGCACCAGAAAATAGTACTGACTTCCGGGTTGATTTATTTCACTCAGGATGGCAAGGACACTTGATTACTATCACTATGGTAACTGCCTAGCAACCAGATGGGGTTACTCCTAGCAACCGAGAAACACATCACATATCTCGGCACCAGAAAAGAGTACAGACTTCCAGGTTGATTTATTTCAACCAGGATGGCAAGGACACTTCATTAGTATCAATATGGTAACTGCCTAGCAACCACATGGGGTTACCCTAGCAACCGAGTAACAAATCACATATCTCTGCATCAGAAAACGTAGATACTTCTGGGTTGACTTATTTCAATCAGGATGGCAAGGACACTTGATTACTATCACTATGGTAACTGCCTAGCAACCAGATGGGGTTACCCTAGCAACCAAATAACAAATCACATATCTCTGCATCAGAAAACGTAGAGACTTCCGGGTTGACTTATTTCAATCAGGATGGCAAGGACACTTGATTACTATCACTATGATTACTGCCTAGCAACCAGATGGGGTTACCCTAGCAACCGAAGTAACAAATCACATATCTCTGCACCACAAAATAGTACTGACTTCCGGGTTGATTTATTTCACTCAGGATGGCAAGGACACTTGATTACTATCACTATGGTAACTGCCTAGCAACCAGATGGGGTTACCCTAGCAACCGAGAAACACATCACATATCTCGGCACCAGAAAAGAGTACAGACTTCCAGGTTGATTTATTTCAACCAGGATGGCAAGGACACTTCATTAGTATCAATATGGTAACTGCCTAGCAACCACATGGGGTTACCCTAGCAACCGAGTAACAAATCACATATCTCTGCATCAGAAAAACGTACATACTTCTGGGTTGACTTATTTCAATCAGGATGGCAAGGACACTTGATTACTATCACTATGGTAACTGCCTAGCAACCAGATGGGGTTACCCTAGCAACCGCAGTAACAAATCACATATCTCTGCACCAGAAAATAGTACTGACTTCCGGGTTGATTTATTTCACTCAGGATCGCAAGGACACTTGATTACTATCACTATGGTAACTGCCTAGCAACCAGATGGGGTTACCCTAGCAACCGAGAAACAAATCACAGATCTCGCACCAGAAAAGAGTACAGACTTCCGGGTTGATTTATTTCAACCAGGATGGCAAGGACACTTCATTAGTATCAATATGGTAACTGCCTAGCAACCAGATGGGGTTACCCTAGCAACCAATTAACAAATCACATATCTCTGCATCAGAAAACGTAGAGACTTCTGGGTTGGTTTATTTCACTCAGGATGGCAAGGACACTTCATAAGTATCACTATGGTAACTTCCTAGCAACAAGGAGGGGTTACCCTAGCAACCAAATAACAAATCACATATCTCTGGATCAGAACATCGTAGAGACTTCCTGGTTGACTGATTTTACTCTGATAGCAAGGAGACTTGATAAGTATCACTATGGTAACTGCCTAGCAACCACATGGGGTTACCCTAGCAACCGAGTAACAAATCACATATCTCTGCACCAGAAAATAGTACAGACTTCCGGGTTGACTTATTTCAATAAGGATGGCAAGGAGACTTCATTACTATCACTATGGTAACTGCCTAGCAACCAGATGGGTTTACCCTAGCAACCGAAAGTAACAAATCACATATCTCTGCATCAGAAAAACGTAGAGACTTCTGGGTTGATTTATTTATGACCATAATTTTTGTTCTTTTCAAGCATGCTATTTCACTGAAGTTTTGCCACGGCAAGCACCACTCACATTTTCTTCAGGAAATGTACCTATCTAGTTTTTATTTTTATTTTTATTTTTATTTTTATATCTCTTAACAAAACTTCGCACCTAACTCGTCCCCAAGACCGCTTAGTGAGACCCACCTAATGAGGTGTCAAATCGAACGGCCTATTGAGGACACGTGTGCTATGACTTTTATGTTTATCGGGTACGGTATTTGCCCCAGGGGCAAAAAAGCTGCCTAAAAATCCCATAGACTTAACATTGAGACAAACTTTGACGCCACAGCTCCAAGCTTAGGATTTCAGAGAAACGCAGTGATTTGCCACATTTGAAGAGGCTGGCAGGCTCTGTAAGAGCATACCTCAATATGGGGTAAAAGTTGCACCCTGGGGGCAGGAGCTGCCCAAAAATGCCCCAATTGACTTATAATGGTGTAGGACGGCCCATGAAATGAAAAGGCATAGGGATTTGTATTGAACATAGCTCTGGATCACAGTGTCATAGAGACGAGGGGTGGGCTCATTTTACTCAGACAACCAATCAGTCTCTCTGGATCATTGTGAAGCTATCAAGCCACGCCCTAGCAACCATTAAGAGCACCTTAGCAACAAGTCCCATAGACTTCTATTGAAAAAGATCAAAGGGATATCTCCGGATAGAAGTGTCATAGAAACACAAGGGTGGTCTCGCTTGACTCGGGACAGCAAACAGCCAATCATGCATCACTTCAACACTTCCTAGCCCCTCCCTAGCAACCATTGTCGAGCACCTTAACAACCAAAATCCATAGAGGGATATCTTCCATTCTGAATGTCACAGAGGCATGGGAGTTGGTTTATATCATTCATACTGACAAGCAGCCTTTGGAGATTCATGATTGGCAGCTGCCAAGCCACTCCCTAGCAACTACACAGAGTACCCTAGCAACCGCTTAGCAGTAACTATATCTCTGCACCAGAAAATCAGAGAGACTTCTGGGTTGATTTATTTCAATCAGGATGGCAAGGAGACTTGATAAGTATCACTATGTTAACTGCCTAGCAACCAGATGGGGTTACCCTAGCAACCGAAAGTAACAAATCACATATCTCTGCATCAGAAAACGTAGAGACTTCCGGGTTGACTTATTTCAATCAGGATGGCAAGGACACTTGATTAGTATCACTATGGTAACTGCCTAGCAACCAGATGGGCTTACCCTAGCAACCGAGTAACAAATCACATATCTCTGCATCACAAAAACATAGAGACTTCCGGGTTGACTTATTTCAATCAGGATGGCAAGGACACTTGATAAGTATCACTATGGTAACTGCCTAGCAACCAGATGGGGTTACCCTAGCAACCGAAAGTAACAAATCACATATCTCTGCATCAGAAAAACGTAGAGACTTCCGGGTTGACTTATTTCAATCAGGATGGCAAGGACACTTCATTAGTATCACTATGGTAACTGCCTAGCAACCACATGAGCTTACCCTAGCAACCGAGTAACAAATCACATATCTCTGCATCAGAAAAACGTAGAGACTTCCGGGTTGACTTATTTCAATCAGGATGGCAAGGACACTTGATTAGTATCACTATGATTACTGCCTAGCAACCAGATGGGGTTACCCTAGCAACCGAGTAACAAATCACATATCTCTGCACCAGAAAATAGTACTGACTTCCGGGTTGATTTATTTCACTCAGGATGGCAAGGACACTTCATTACTATCACTATGGTAACTGCCTAGCAACCAGATGGGGTTACCCTAGCAACCGAGAAACAAATCACATATCTCTGCACCAGAAAAGAGTACAGACTTCCAGGTTGATTTATTTCAACCAGGATGGCAAGGACACTTCATTAGTATCACTATGGTAACTGCCTAGCAACCAGATGGGGTTACCCTAGCAACCGAGTAACAAATCACATATCTCTGCATCAGAAAACGTAGATACTTCTGGGTTGACTTATTTCAATCAGGATGGCAAGGACACTTCATTAATATCACTATGGTAACTGCCTAGCAACCAGATGGGGTTACCCTAGCAACCGAAAGTAACAAATCACATATCTCTGCATCAGAAAACGTAGAGACTTCCGGGTTGACTTATTTCAATCAGGATGGCAAGGACACTTGATTAGTATCACTATGGTAACTGCCTAGCAACCAGATGGGGTTACCCTAGCAACCGAAAGTAACAAATCACATATCTCTGCACCAGAAAACACTACAGACTTCCGGGTTGACTTATTTCACTCAGGATGGAAAGGAGCCATGTATTGTATTACCTTGGTAACTGCATAGCAACCACATGGGCTTACCCTAGCAACCGAAGTAACAAATCACATATTTCTGCACCAGAAAATCGTACAGACTTCTGGGTTGATTTATTTATGACCATAATTTTTGTTCTTTTCCAGTTACAACATGCTGTTTGATCTAGTTTTGCCACGTGCAAGCACCACTCACATTTTCTTCAGGAAATGTACCTATCTAGTTATACTTTTTATTTTTATTTTTATTATATCTCTTAACAAAACTTCGGCACCTAACTCGCCCCAAGACCGCTTGGCGAGACCCACTAATGAGGTGTCAAATCGAACGGCCTATTGAGGACACGTGTGCTATGACTTTTATGTTTATCGGGTACGGTATTTGCCCCAGGGGCAAAAAAGCGCCTAAAAATCCCATAGACTTAACATTGAGACAAACTTTGACGGCCACAGCTCCAAGCTTAGGATTTCAGAGAAACGCAGTGATTTGCCACATTTGAAGAGGCTGGCAGGCTCTGTAAGAGCATACCTCAATATGGGGTAAAAGTTGCACTCCTGGGGGCAGGAGCTGCCCAAAAATGCCCCAATTGACTTATAATGGTGTAGGACTGCCCATGAAATGAAAAGGCATAGGGATTTGTATTGAACATAGCTCTGGATCACAGTGTCATAGAGACGAGGGGTGGGCTCATTTTACTCAGACAACCAATCAGTCTCTCTGGATCATTGTGAAGCTATCAAGCCACGCCCTAGCAACCATTAAGAGCACCTTAGCAACAAGTCCCATAGACTTCTATTGAAACAGATCAAAGGGATATCTCCGATAGAAGTGTCATAGAAACACAAGGGTGGTCTCGCTTGACTCGGACAGCAAACAGCCAATCATGCATCACATCAACACTTCCTAGCCCCTCCCTAGCAACCATTGTCGAAGCACCTTAACAACCAAAATCCATAGAGGGATATCTTCCATTCTGAATGTCACAGAGGCATGGGAGTTGGTTTATATCATTCATACTGACAAGCAGCCTTTGGAGATTCATGATTGGCAGCTGCCAAGCCACTCCCTAGCAACTACACAGAGTACCCTAGCAACCGCTTAGCAGTAACTATATCTCTGCACCAGAAAATCAGAGAGACTTCTGGGTTGATTTATTTCAATCAGGATGGCAAGGAGACTTGATAAGTATCACTATGGTAACTGCCTAGCAACCAGATGGGGTTACCCTAGCAACCGAAAGTAACAAATCACATATCTCTGCATCAGAAAAACGTAGAGACTTCCGGGTTGACTTATTTCAATCAGGATGGCAAGGACACTTCATTAGTATCACTATGGTAACTGCCTAGCAACCAGATGGGCTTACCCTAGCAACCGAGTAACAAATCACATATCTCTGCATCACAAAAACATAGAGACTTCCGGGTTGACTTATTTCAATCAGGATGGCAAGGACACTTGATTAGTATCACTATGGTAACTGCCTAGCAACCACATGGGGTTACCCTAGCAACCTACTAACAAATCACATACAGTGAGGAAAATAAGTATTTGAACACCCTGCTATTTTGCAAGTTCTCCCACTTGGAAATCATGGAGGGGTCTGAAATTGTCATCGTAGGTGCATGTCCACTGTGAGAGACATAATCTAAAAAAAAAAATCCAGAAATCACAATGTATGATTTTTTAACTATTTATTTGTATGATACAGCTGCAAATAAGTATTTGAACACCTGTCTATCAGCTAGAATTCTGACCCTCAAAGACCTGTTAGTCTGCCTTTAAAATGTCCACCTCCACTCCATTTATTATCCTAAATTAGATGCACCTGTTTGAGGTCGTTAGCTGCATAAAGACACCTGTCCACCCCATACAATCAGTAAGAATCCAACTACTAACATGGCCAAGACCAAAGAGCTGTCCAAAGACACTAGAGACAAAATTGTACACCTCCACAAGGCTGGAAAGGGCTACGGGAAATTGCCAAGCAGCTTGGTGAAAAAGGTCCACTGTTGGAGCAATCATTAGAAAATGGAAGAAGCTAAACATGACTGTCAATCTCCCTCGGACTGGGGCTCCATGCAAGATCTCACCTCGTGGGGTCTCAATGATCCTAAGAAAGGTGAGAAATCAGCCCAGAACTACACGGGAGGAGCTGGTCAATGACCTGAAAAGAGCTGGGACCACCGCTTCCAAGGTTACTGTTGGTAATACACTAAGACGCCATGGTTTGAAATCATGCATGGCACGGAAGGTTCCCCTGCTTAAACCAGCACATGTCAAGGCCCGCCTTAAGTTTGCCAATGACCATTTGGATGATCCAGAGGAGTCATGGGAGAAAGTCATGTGGTCAGATGAGACCAAAATAGAACTTTTTGGTCATAATTCCACTAACCGTGTTTGGAGGAAGAAGAATGATGAGTACCATCCCAAGAACACCATCCCTACTGTGAAGCATGGGGGTGGTAGCATCATGCTTTGGGGGTGTTTTTCTGCACATGGGACAGGGCTTACTGCACTGTATTAAGGAGAGGATGACCGGGCCATGTATTATGCAGATTTTGGGGAACAACCTCCTTCCCTCAGTTAGAGCATTGAAGATGGGTCGAGGCTGGGTCTTCCAACATGACAATGACCAAGCACACAGCCAGGATAACCAAGGAGTGGCTCTGTAAGAAGCATATCAAGGTTCTGGCGTGGCCTAGCCAGTCTCCAGACCTAAACCCAATAGAGAATCTTTGGAGGGAGCTCAAACTCCGTGTTTCTCAGCCGACAGCCCAGAAACCTGACTGATCTAGAGAAGATCTGTGTGGAGGAGTGGGCCAAAATCCCTCCTGCAGTGTGTGCAAACCTGGTGAAAAACTACAGGAAACGCTTGACCTCTGTAATTGCAAACAAAGGCTACTGTACCAAATATTAACATTGATTTTCTCAGGTGTTCAAATACTTATTTGCAGCTGTATCATACAAATAAATAGTTAAAAAATCATACATTGTGATTTCTGGATTTTTTTTTAGATTATGTCTCTCACAGTGGACATGCACCTACGATGACAATTTCAGACCCTCCATGATTTCTAAGTGGGAGAACTTGCAAAATAGCAGGGTGTTCAAATACTTATTTTCCTCACTGTATTTCTGCACCAGAACATTATACAGACTTCTGGGTTGATTTATTTATGACCACAATTTCTGTTCTTTTCAAGCAGGCTATTTGATCTAGTTTTGCCACGGCAAGCACCACTCACATTTTCTTCAGGAAATGTACCTATCTAGTTTTTATTAGTGGTGCTTGCAAAGCATCACTATTGTAATCTCACATACTTATTTTATTATTTTTATTTTTCTTCTCTTTTATTATTATTCTATCTCCTAGCACAAAACTTCGCACCTAACTCGTCCCCAAGACCGCTTAGCGAGACCCACAAATGAGGTGTCAAATCGAACGGCCTATTGAGGACACGGTGCTATGACTTTTATGTTTATCGGGTACGGTATTTGCCCCAGGGGCAAAAAAGCGCCTAAAAATCCCATAGACTTAACATTGTGACAAACTTTGAGGCCACAGCTCCGAAGCTAGGATTTCACAGAAACGCGTGATTTGCCACATTTGAAGAGGCTGGCAGGCTCTGTAAGAGCATACCTCAATATGGGGTAAAAGTTGCACCCCTGGGGGCAGGAGCTGCCCAAAAATGCCCCAATTGACTTATAATGGTGTAGGACGGCCCATGAAATGAAAAGGCATAGGGATTTGTATTGAACATAGCTCTGGATCACAGTGTCATAGAGACCAGGGGTGGGCTCATTTTACTCAGACGCACCAATCAGTCTCTCAGGATCATTGTGAAGCTATCAAGCCACGCCCTAGCAACCATTAAGAGCACCTTAGCAACAAGTCCCATAGACTTCTATTGAAACAGATCAAAGGGATATCTCCGGATAGAAGTGTCATAGAAACACAAGGGTGGTCTCTGCTTGACTCGGACAGCAAACAGCCAATCATGCATCAAATCAACACTTCCTAGCCCCTCCCTAGCAACCATTGTCGAAAGCACCTTAACAACCAAAATCCATAGAGGGATATCTTCCATTCTGAATGTCACAGAGGCATGGGAGTTGGTTTATATCATTCATACTGACAAGCAGCCTTTGAGATTCATGATTGGCAGCTGCCAAGCCACTCCCTAGCAACTAAACAGAGTACCCTAGCAACCGCTTAGCAGTAACTATATCTCTGCACCACAAAATCAGAGAGACTTCTGGGTTGATTTATTTCAATCAGGATGGCAAGGAGACTTGATTAGTATCACTATGGTAACTGCCTAGCAACCAGATGGGGTTACCCTAGCAACCGAAAGTAACAAATCACATATCTCTGCATCAGAAAAACGTAGAGACTTCCTGGTTGACTTATTTCAATCAGGATGGAAAGGACACTTCATTAGTATCACTATGGTAACTGCCTAGCAACCAGATGGGCTTACCCTAGCAACCGAGTAACAAATCACATATCTCTGCATCACAAAAACATAGAGACTTCCGGGTTGACTTATTTCAATCAGGATGGCAAGGACACTTCATTAGTATCACTATGGTAACTGCCTAGCAACCAGATGAGCTTACCCTAGCAACCGAAAGTAACAAATCACATATCTCTGCATCAGAAAAACGTAGAGACTTCCGGGTTGACTTATTTCAATCAGGATGGCAAGGACACTTGATTAGTATCACTATGGTATCTGCCTAGCAACCAGATGGGCTTACCCTAGCAACCGAAAGTAACAAATCACATATCTCTGCATCACAAAAACATAGAGACTTCCGGGTTGACTTATTTCAATCAGGATGGCAAGGACACTTGATAAGTATCACTATGTTAACTGCCTAGCAACCAGATGGGGTTACCCTAGCAACCGAGAAACAAATCACATATCTCGCACCAGAAAAGAGTACAGACTTCCGGGTTGATTTATTTCAATCAGGATGGCAAGGACACTTGATTACTATCACTATGGTAACTGCCTAGCAACCAGATGGGGTTACCCTAGCAACCGAGAAACAAATCACATATCTCGCACCAGAAAAGAGTACAGACTTCCGGGTTGATTTATTTCAATCAGGATGGCAAGGAGACTTGATTAGTATCACTATGGTAACTGCCTAGCAACCAGATGGGGTTACCCTAGCAACCGAAAGTAACAAATCACATATCTCTGCATCAGAAAAACGTAGAGACTTCCGGGTTGACTTATTTCAATCAGGATGGCAAGGAGACTTGATTAGTATCACTATGGTAACTGCCTAGCAACCAGATGGGGTTACCCTAGCAACCGAAGTAACAAATCACATATCTCTGCATCAGAAAAGAGTACAGACTTCCGGGTTGACTTATTTCAATCAGGATGGCAAGGACACTTGATTAGTATCACTATGGTAACTGCCTAGCAACCAGATGGGGTTACCCTAGCAACCGAAAGTAACAAATCACATATCTCTGCACCAGAAAACAGTACAGACTTCCAGGTTGATTTATTTCAACTCAGGATGGCAAGGACACTTCGATTAGTATCACTATGGTAACTGCCTAGCAACCAGATGGGGTTACCCTAGCAACCGAGTAACAAATCACATATCTCTGCATCAGAAAAACGTAGAGACTTCCGGGTTGACTTATTTCAATCAGGATGGCAAGGACACTTTGATTACTATCACTATGGTAACTGCCTAGCAACCAGATGGGGTTACCCTAGCAACCGAAAATCACATATCTCGCACCAGAAAAGTATGACTCCAGGATTTACCTCCCTAGCAACCATTGTCGAGCACCTTAGCAACCAAAATCCATAGAGGATATCTTCCATTCTGAATGTCACAGAGGCATGGGAGTTGGTTATATCATTCACTGACAAGCAGCCTTTGAGATTAATGATTGGCAGCTGCAGCCACTCCTAGCAACTAAACAGAGTACCCTAGCAACCATTTAGCAGTAACTATATCTCTGCACCAGAAAATCAGAGAAACTTCTGGGTTGATTTATTTCAATCAGGATGGCAAGGAGACTTCATTAGTATCACTAAGGTAACTGCCTAGCAACCAGATGGGGTTACCCTAGCAACCGAGTAACAAATCACATATCTCTGCATCAGAAAAACGTAGAGACTTCCGGGTTGACTTATTTCAATCAGGATGGCAAGGACACTTGATTACTATCACTATGATTACTGCCTAGCAACCACATGGGGTTACCCTAGCAACCGAAAGTAACAAATCACATATCTCTGCACCAGAAAATAGTACTGACTTCCGGGTTGATTTATTTCACTCAGGATGGCAAGGACACTTGATTACTATCACTATGGTAACTGCCTAGCAACCAGATGGGGTTACCCTAGCAACCGAGAAACAAATCACATATCTCGGCACCAGAAAAGAGTACAGACTTCCAGGTTGATTTATTTCAATCAGGATGGCAAGGAGACTTCATTAGTATCACTAAGGTAACTGCCTAGCAACCAGATGGGGTTACCCTAGCAACCGAGTAACAAATCACATATCTCTGCATCAGAAAACGTAGAGACTTCCGGGTTGACTTATTTCAATCAGGATGGCAAGGACACTTGATTACTATCACTATGATTACTGCCTAGCAACCAGATGGGGTTACCCTAGCAACCGAGTAACAAATCACATATCTCTGCACCAGAAAATAGTACTGACTTCCGGGTTGATTTATTTCACTCAGGATGGCAAGGACACTTGATTACTATCACTATGGTAACTGCCTAGCAACCAGATGGGGTTACCCTAGCAACCGAGAAACAAATCACATATCTCGGCACCAGAAAAGACTACAGACTTCCAGGTTGATTTATTTCAACCAGGATGGCAAGGACACTTCATTAGTATCAATATGGTAACTGCCTAGCAACCACATGGGGTTACCCTAGCAACCGAGTAACAAATCACATATCTCTGCATCAGAAAAACGTAGATACTTCTGGGTTGACTTATTTCAATCAGGATGGCAAGGACACTTGATTACTATCACTATGGTAACTGCCTAGCAACCAGATGGGGTTACCCTAGCAACCGAGTAACAAATCACATATCTCTGCACCAGAAAACAGTACTGACTTCCGGGTTGATTTATTTCACTCAGGATCGCAAGGACACTTGATTACTATCACTATGGTAACTGCCTAGCAACCAGATGGGGTTACCCTAGCAACCGAGAAACAAATCACATATCTCGGCACCAGAAAAGAGTACAGACTTCCGGGTTGATTTATTTCAACCAGGATGGCAAGGACACTTCATTAGTATCAATATGGTAACTGCCTAGCAACCAGATGGGGTTACCCTAGCAACCGAGTAACAAATCACATATCTCTGCACCAGAAAACAGTAGTGACTTCCGGGTTGACTTATTTCACTCAGGATGGCAAGGAGACTTCATTAGTATCACTATGGTAACTGCCTAGCAACCATATGGGGTTACCCTAGCAACCGAGTAACAAATCACATATCTCTGCATCACAAAAACGTAGAGACTTCCGGGTTGACTTATTTCAATCAGGATGGCAAGGAGACTTCATTAGTATCACTATGGTAACTGCCTAGCAACCAGATGGGGTTACCCTAGCAACCGACTAGCAAATCACATATCTCTTAATCACAATAACGTAGAGAGTTCCGGGTTGACTTATTTCAATCAGGATGGCAAGGAGACTTCATAAGTATCACTATGGTAACTGCCTAGCAACCAGATGGGGTTACCCTAGCAACCGACTAACAAATAACATATCTCTGCATCACAAAAACGTAGAGACTTCCGGGTTGACTTATTTCACTCAGGATGGAAAGGAGCCATGTATTGTATTACCTTGGTAACTGCATAGCAACCACATGGGCTTACCCTAGCAACCGAGTAACAAATCACATATTTCTGCACCAGAAAATCATACAGACTTCTGGGTTGATTTATTCATGACCATAATTTTTGCTCTTTTCAAGTTACAACATGCTGTTTGACGAGTTTTGCCACGGCAAGCACCACTCACATTTTCTTCAGGAAATGTCCCCATCTAGTTTCTATTTTTATATCTCCGTACAAAAGTTCGGCACCTAACTCGTCCCGCACCGTTTGGCGTAGACCCACGAATGAGGTATCAAATCGAACGGCCTATTGAGGACACGTGTGCTATGACTTTTGTAGCTTATCGGGGTACGGTATTTGCCCCAGGGGCAAAAAAGCGGCCGAAAAATCCCATAGACTTAACATTGCGAGAAACTTTGACGCATCACAGCTCCGAGCTTAGGATTTCGCAGAAACGTGTGATTTGCTACATTTGAAGAGGCTGGCAGGCTCTGTAAGAGCATGCCTCAATATGGGGTAAAAGTTGCACCCCTGGGGGCAGGAGCAGCCCAAAGTTGCCCCCATTGACTTACAATGGTGTAGGACGGACCATGAAATAGGGATTTTGTATTGAACATAGCTCTGGATCACAGTGTCGTAGAGACAAGGGGTGGGCTCATTTTACTCTGACAACCAATCAGTCTCTCGGATCATTGTGAAGCTATCAAGCCACGCCCTAACAACAATTTAAAGCACCTTAGCAACAAGTCCCATAGACTTCTAATGAAAGACATCAAAGGGATATCTCCGGATAGAAGCGTCATAGAAACACAAGGGTGGTCTCGCTTGACTCGGGCAGCAAACAGCCAATCATGAATCACCTCAACACTTCCTAGCCCCTCCCTAGCAACCATTGTCGAGCACCTTAGCAACCAAAATCCATAGAGGCATATCTTCGATTCTGAATGTCACAGAGGCATGGGAGTTGGTTTATATCACTCATACTGACAAGCAGCCTTTGAAGTTTCATGATTGGCAGCTGCCAAGCCACTCCCTAGCAACTAAACAGAGTACCCTAGCAACCGAGTAACAAATCACATATTTCTGCACCAGAAAATCGTACAGACTACTGGGTTGATTTATTTCAACCAGGATGGCAAGGAGACTTCATTAGTATCACTATGGTAACTGCCTAGCAACCAGATGGGGTTACCCTAGCAACCGAGCAACAAATCACATATCTCTGCACCAGAACACACTACAGACTTCCGGGTTGACTTATTTCACTCAGGATGGAAAGAAGCCATGTATTGTATTACCTTGGTAACTGCATAGAAACCGCATGGGCTTACCCTAGCAACCGAGTAACAAATCACATATTTCTGCACCAGAAAATCGTACAGACTTCTGGATTGATTTATTTATGAACATAATTTTTGTTCTTTTCAAGTTACAACATGCTGTTTGATGAGTTTTGCCACGGCAAGCACCACTCACATTTTCTTCAGGAAATGTACCTATCTAGTTAGTGGTGCTTGCAAAGCATCACTATTGTAATCTCACATACTTATTTTTCTTCTTATTATTATATCTCCGTACAAAACTTCGGCACCTAACTCGTCCCGCACCGTTTGGCGTAGACCCACGAATGAGGTGTCAAATCGAACGGCCTATTGAGGACACGTGTGCTATGACTTTTATAAGCGTATCGAGGTACGGTGTTTGCCCCAGGGGCAAAAAAGCGCCGAAAAATCCCATAGACTTAACATTGCGTCAAACTTTGACGCGTCACAGCTCCGAGCGAGGATTTCGCAGAAACGTGTGATTTGCCACATTTGAAGAGGCTGGCAGGCTCTGTAAGAGCATACCTCAATATGGGGTAAATGTTGCACCCCTGGGGGGCAGGAGCTGCCCAAAGTTGCCCCCATTGACTTACAATGGTGTAAGTCAATGGGGGCAACTTTGCCCCATTGGGGCAAAAAAGCCCCAGGGGCAAAAAAGCGGCCGAAAAATCCCATAGACTTAACATTGCGTCAAACTTTGACGCGTCACAGCTCCGAGCGAGGATTTCGCAGAAACGTGTGATTTGCCACATTTGAAGAGGCTGGCAGGCTCTGTAAGAGCATACCTCAATATGGGGTAAAAGTTGCACCCCTGGGGGGCAGGAGCAGCCCAAAGTTGCCCCCATTGACTTACAATGGTGTAGGACGGACCATGAAATAGGGATTTTATATTGAACATAGCTCCGGATCACAGTGTCGTAGAGACAAGGGGCCGGGATCATTTTACTCAGACGACCAATCAGTCTCTCAGGATCATTGTGAAGCTATCAAGCCATGCCCTAGCAACAATTTAAAGCACCTTAGCAACAACTCCCAAAGACTTCTAATGAAAGACATCAAAGGATATCTCCGGATAAAAGTGTCATAGAAACACAAGGGTGGTCTCGTTTGACTCGGGGAAGCAAACAGCCAATCATCAATCACCTCAACACTTCCTAGCCCCTCCCTACCAACCATTGTTGAGCACCTTAGCAACCAAAATCCATAGAGGGATATCTTCCATTCTGAATGTCACAGAGGCATGGGAGTTGGTTTATATCATTCATACTGACAAGCAGCCTTTGGAGATTCATGATTGGCAGCTGCCAAGCCACTCCCTAGCAATTAAACTGAGTACCCTAGCAACCGTTTAGCAATAACTATATCTCTGCACCAGAAAATCAGAGAGACTTCTGGGTTGATTTATTTCAACCAGGATGGCAAGGACACTTCATTAGTATCACTATGGTAACTGCCTAGCAACCAGATGGGGTTACCCTAGCAACCGAGTAACAAATCACATATCTCTGCACCAGAAAACACTACAGACTTCCGGGTTGACTTATTTCACTCGGGGTGGAAAGGAGAAATGTATTGTATTACCTTGGTAACTGCATAGCAACCACACAGGCTTACCCTAGCAACCGAGTAACAAATCACATATTTCTGCACCAGAAAATCGTACAGACTTTTAGGTTGATTTATTTATGACCATAATTTTAGTTCTTTTCAAGTTACAACATGCTATTTGACGAGTTTTGCCACGGCAAGCACCACTCACATTTTCTTCAGAAAATGTACCTGTCTAGTTAGTGGTGCTTGCAAAGCATCACTATTGTAATCTCACATACTTATTTTTCTTCTTATTATTATATCTCCGTACAAAACTTCGGCACCTAACTCGTCCCGCACCGTTTGGCGTAGACCCACGAATGAGGTGTCAAATCGAACGGCCTATTGAGGACACGTGTGCTATGACTTTTATAAGCGATCGGGGGTACGGTGTTTGCCCCAGGGGCAAAAAAGCGGCCGGAAAATCCCATAGACTTAACATTGCGACAAACTTTGACGCGTCACAGCTCCGAGCGAGGATTTCGCAGAAACATGTGATTTACCACATTTGAAGAGGCTGGCAGGCTCTGTAAGAGCATACCTCAATATGTGGTAAAAGCTGCACCCTTGGGGGGCAAGAGCTGCCCAAAATTGCCCCCATTGACTTACAATGGTGTAGGACGGCCCATGAAATGAAATTGCATAGGGATTTTGGATTGAACATAGCTCTGGATCACAGTGTCATAGAGACAAGGGGGCGGGCTCATTTTACTCAGACGACCAATCAGTCTCTCAGGATCATTGTGAAGCTATCAAGCCACGCCCTAGCAACAATTTAAAGCACCTTAGCAACAAGTCCCATAGACTTCTAATGAAAGACATCAAAGGGATATCTCCGGATAGAAGTGTCATAGAAACACAAGGGTGGTCTCGTTTGACTCGGAGCAGCAAACAGCCAATCATGAATCACCTCAACACTTCCTAGCCCCTCCCTAGCAACCATTGTCGAGCACCTTAGCAACCAAAATCCATAGAGGGATATCTTCCATTCTGAATGTCACAGAGGCATGGGAGTTGGTTTATGTCATTCATACTGACAAGCAGCCTTTGGAGATTCATGATTGGCAGCTGCCAAGCCACTCCCTAGCAACTAAACAGAGTACCCTTAGCAACCGAGTAACAAATCACATATTTCTGCACCAGAAAATCGTACAGACTACTGGGTTGATTTATTTCAACCAGGATGGCAAGGAGACTTCATTAGTATCACTATGGTAACTGCCTAGCAACCAGATGGGGTTACCCTAGCAACCGAGCAACAAATCACATATCTCTGCACCAGAACACACTACAGACTTCCGGGTTGACTTATTTCACTCAGGATGGAAAGAAGCCATGTATTGTATTACCTTGGTAACTGCATAGCAACCGCATGGGCTTACCCTAGCAACCGAGTAACAAATCACATATTTCTGCACCAGAAAATCATACAGACTTCTGGGTTGATTTATTTATGACCATAATTTTTGTTCTTTTCAAGTTACAACATGCTGTTTGATGAGTTTTGCCACGGCAAGCACCACTCACATTTTCTTCAGGAAATGTACCTATCTATTTATTAGTGGTGCTTGCAAAGCATCACTATTGTAATCTCACATACTTTTTTTTATTTTTCTTTTTTTTATTATTATTCTATCTCCGTACAAAACTTCGGCACCTAACTCGTCCCGCACCGTTTGGCGTAGACCCACGAATGAGGTGTCAAAACGAACGGCCTATTGAGGACACGTGTGCTATGACTTTTATAAGTCGATCGGGGTACGGTAATTGCCCCAGGGGCAAAAAAGCGGCCGAAAAATCCCATAGACTTAACATTGCGACAAACTTTGACGCGTCACAGCTCCGAGCGAGGATTTCGCGAGAAACGTAGTGATTTGCCATATTTGAAGAGGCTGGCAGGCTCTGTAAGAGCATACCTCAAAATGGGGTAAAAGTTGCACCCCTGGGGGACAGGAGCTGCCCAAAAATGCCCCAATTGACTTACAATGGTGTAGGACGGCCCATGAAATGAAATGGCATTGGGATTTGTATTCAACATAGCTCTGGATCACAGTGTCATAGAGACAATGGGGCGGGCTCATTTTACTCAGACGACCAATCAGTATCTCAGGATCATTTTGCATCTATCAAGCCACGCCCTAGCAACAATTTAGAGCACCTTAGCAACAAGTCCCATAGACTTCTAATGAAAGACATCAAAGGGATATCTCCGGATAGAAGTGTCATAGAAACACAAGGGTGGTCTCGTTTCACTCGGGGCAGCAAACAGCCAATCATGAATCACCTCAACACTTCCTAGCCCCTCCCTAGCAACCATTGTCGAGCACCTTAGCAACCAAAATCCATAGAGGATATCTTCCATTCTGAATGTCACAGAGGCATGGGAGTTGGTTTATATCATTCATACTGACAAGCAGCCTTTGGAGATTAATGATTGGCAGCTGCCAAGCCACTCCCTAGCAACTAAACAGAGTACCCTAGCAACCATTTAGCAGTAACTATATCTCTGCACCAGAAAATCAGAGAAACTTCTGGGTTGATTTATTTCAATCAGGATGGCAAGGAGACTTCATTAGTATCACTAAGGTAACTGCCTAGCAACCAGATGGGGTTACCCTAGCAACCGAGTAACAAATCACATATCTCTGCATCAGAAAAGCGTAGAGACTTCCGGGTTGACTTATTTCAATCAGGATGGCAAGGACACTTGATTACTATCACTATGATTACTGCCTAGCAACCACATGGGGTTACCCTAGCAACCGAGTAACAAATCACATATCTCTGCACCAGAAAATAGTACTGACTTCCGGGTTGATTTATTTCACTCAGGATGGCAAGGACACTTGATTACTATCACTATGGTAACTGCCTAGCAACCAGATGGGGTTACCCTAGCAACCGAGAAACAAATCACATATCTCGGCACCAGAAAAGAGTACAGACTTCCAGGTTGATTTATTTCAATCAGGATGGCAAGGAGACTTCATTAGTATCACTAAGGTAACTGCCTAGCAACCAGATGGGGTTACCCTAGCAACCGAGTAACAAATCACATATCTCTGCATCAGAAAAACGTAGAGACTTCCGGGTTGACTTATTTCAATCAGGATGGCAAGGACACTTGATTACTATCACTATGATTACTGCCTAGCAACCAGATGGGGTTACCCTAGCAACCGAGTAACAAATCACATATCTCTGCACCAGAAAATAGTACTGACTTCCGGGTTGATTTATTTCACTCAGGATGGCAAGGACACTTGATTACTATCACTATGGTAACTGCCTAGCAACCAGATGGGGTTACCCTAGCAACCGAGAAACAAATCACATATCTCGGCACCAGAAAAGACTACAGACTTCCAGGTTGATTTATTTCAACCAGGATGGCAAGGACACTTCATTAGTATCAATATGGTAACTGCCTAGCAACCACATGGGGTTACCCTAGCAACCGAGTAACAAATCACATATCTCTGCATCAGAAAAACGTAGATACTTCTGGGTTGACTTATTTCAATCAGGATGGCAAGGACACTTGATTACTATCACTATGGTAGCTGCCTAGCAACCAGATGGGGTTACCCTAGCAACCGAGTAACAAATCACATATCTCTGCACCAGAAAACAGTACTGACTTCCGGGTTGATTTATTTCACTCAGGATCGCAAGGACACTTGATTACTATCACTATGGTAACTGCCTAGCAACCAGATGGGGTTACCCTAGCAACCGAGAAACAAATCACATATCTCGGCACCAGAAAAGAGTACAGACTTCCGGGTTGATTTATTTCAACCAGGATGGCAAGGACACTTCATTAGTATCAATATGGTAACTGCCTAGCAACCAGATGGGGTTACCCTAGCAACCGAGTAACAAATCACATATCTCTGCACCAGAAAACAGTAGTGACTTCCGGGTTGACTTATTTCACTCAGGATGGCAAGGAGACTTCATTAGTATCACTATGGTAACTGCCTAGCAACCATATGGGGTTACCCTAGCAACCGAGTAACAAATCACATATCTCTGCATCACAAAAACGTAGAGACTTCCGGGTTGACTTATTTCAATCAGGATGGCAAGGAGACTTCATTAGTATCACTATGGTAACTGCCTAGCAACCAGATGGGGTTACCCTAGCAACCGACTAGCAAATCACATATCTCTTAATCACAATAACGTAGAGAGTTCCGGGTTGACTTATTTCAATCAGGATGGCAAGGAGACTTCATAAGTATCACTATGGTAACTGCCTAGCAACCAGATGGGGTTACCCTAGCAACCGACTAACAAATAACATATCTCTGCATCACAAAAACGTAGAGACTTCCGGGTTGACTTATTTCACTCAGGATGGAAAGGAGCCATGTATTGTATTACCTTGGTAACTGCATAGCAACCACATGGACTTACCCTAGCAACCGAGTAACAAATCACATATTTCTGCACCAGAAAATCATACAGACTTCTGGGTTGATTTATTCATGACCATAATTTTAGCTCTTTTCAAGTTACAACATGCTGTTTGACGACTTTTGCCACGGCAAGCACCACTCACATTTTCTTCAGGAAATGTCCCCATCTAGTTATTATTATTATTCCGTAAATATGTTGGCACCTAACTTGTCCCGCACCATTTGTCGTAGACCCACGAATGAAGTGTCAAATCGACCGGCCTATTGACAACACCTGTGCTATGACTTTTCGAAGGGGTTGGGGGTACGGTGCACCCATGGGGGGCAAAAAACCACAGTGATTGATTAAATAATTAATTAAGAATGTTTTTCAAAAACATGATAAATAATGTGTGGGGTCATTTTATTTTTTATTATTATTATTGTAACATAAAAATGTGTATTACATTTAAAATGTGTTTAAATGATGTCTTTAATGGGTTACAATGCTTTGTGACAAAACTGAGGTGTCAAAATAATGCTTTGTATAAGCCTTTTTTTTAACAATGTGGTGAATATGTGTTTCTAAAACAGTTGATTTAGAAACACATTTGAAGCCCAACAAAGTCACTTTTAAATGATGAATACATGGTTAACAAACATAATGTTTGGCATTAGTTTAACAAACAGGGTTATTTTTACTTAACACAATACAGTATTTCATTTTAGCTGTAGCTCTAATAAATTCTTAAATTTTTACCTTTAACAAAGCGGTGAAAGTGTGTTTCTAAAACAGTTCATATTGACTGAACCGAACTCATTCAGATGTTCACTTTAAAATGATGAATAAATGGTTTAACAAACAATTTTTGGCAAAGTCTCCAACGGTGTCGCCAAACAGCCCAACCCGGGAGATGGGGGCGTCAAGGAAACAAACCTTGTTGGCCTCTTGCGACTCGACTAGGTTGAGCCAAAGGTGGTGTTCCTAGACCAACAGAGTGGACATCGTCTGCCCGAGAGCACGTGCCGTGACCTTTGTCACTCGGAGTGCGAAGTCGGTCACCGGGCGCAGCTCCTGTATTAGTCCTGGGTCAGGATTACCCTTGTGTAGTTCTCTTAGTTCCTTGGCTTGGTGCACCTGCAGGAGCACTATGGCATGCAAGACGGAAGCGGCGTGCCAAGCAGCGCTATAGGCTTTAGTCTTTTAGCAGTGACGACCTCAGCCGACAGGCTCTGGACGGGAGCTTCGGGTGACTCTGCCAATTGGCAGGTGCGCAGCAACAGCTTGGTCCACTTGGGGAATCACCGTATAGCCCCTTGCCGCCCCGCCATCGAGGGTAGCGAGAGCGGATGAGCTCACGGACCATGTGCGGACAGAGAAAGGTGTCTGCCACAAACGCATGAACTCTTCATGCACCTCCGGGAAGAAAGGAACGGGGATGGAGCGTGCCTGTGAGCAGCGCTCTGGCCCCAGGAATCAATCATAGAGCCGCAAGGGTATGGGGGGGGTAGCGGAAGGTTCCCCTCCAGCCGACACTCGCGGCTGCCCGGCCAAGCATGGCCACCAGCTCCGTGTTAGCCTGTGACTGAGCTACCGCACACGAGGGTGGGAGTCCAGCCGAGTCCTCAGCATCAGACATGACGAGCCCGCTTTCCGATGCCACGATCGATAACTCATCTTCGACACAAGCCCCTAACGAGATCGCGGGTCAGGCGTAAGATGGACCGGCAAACTCACTCCAGAGTTCGGTCGGAGCATACAAGCATGACAGGGAATTGAAGGTCCGAGGGGGAATACCTGCCAGAGAGGGTCCCATTGATGTTCCCATGTCGCACCCAGTGCTAACTGACCCCGCCTCATACCTGTAGGTCGAATGGCCTGTGTTAACAGTTTTGACAACTAGACTGTGTAAACATCTCATGTTTGATGTAATCAACTAAAGTTTTTTTCCCTGAAGACCCATAAGAAGTGTTGTTTTACAAGTATTTGTTAAAAGCGTCCTGTTTTGTGTAATGGTAGTATCGGATTATCACACCATACAAACACTTTACTAACTACACACATGCACAAACAAACAAACAAACAAACAAACACTGTACTGACACACTATTTGTAGCTGCATGTATTTCACTCATCCTTGAGATTTAGATGTGTAAAAGTGACTGAAGAACTTTGTGAAAGTGAACTTTCTGAAAATAAAAAATAACATCAAGCTGTGTTTATAGAGTAAATCAAAGTGATAAAACATCTGACTAAGCTTTCTGTCTTTTCATTCTGAATTGTAGGGCCTGTGTCCAGATTTGTGTGTAAACACTGATGACAAATGTAAAAGAAGAGATATTATGTCCACACGATAGCAAAATAACAGATAAATTCATGATAGAAAAAAAACCCCCTCAACCATGAAGTTTCGTTATTTTACCATTTTTATTCATATGCAACATTTTGTAGTCACATACCATTTAACCCCAGAATTGTATTACAAAACTGACCTGGATGTTTGTTGGCTATTAAATAAATAAATCTGGTACTCTTGCAATTTCTTTTATTCCAGGTTTGGAGAAACATTTTTTGTGGTTCAGTCGACGTACCTCAAAGTGAATGTGCATGTATAGAAAGACTAATAGCTGTGATTTGTATATTATAATGACACTTTTGACAGCTTTGAAAACTAGAAAATTCACAACATTTATATGAACAACTATTTACAAATGAGAGTAAGGTCTAGGTTACCATTGTAACCTCTGTTCCCTGATGGGGGAACGAGACGTTGTGTCAAAGGAGCAACACTAGGGGTCTCTCTTGAGAGCCTCGTGCATCTCTGAACTTGAGAAAAGGCCAATGAGAAATTGGCAGATAGAATTTGCATGTCCCTCCCCCGGACATACGGGTATAAAGGGAGGGAAATGAGTCTGTCCATTCAGGTTTTTGCCCTGAGGAGCCGAGGTTCGGCCATAAGAGTGGCTCGGTTCAGCGTCGTGGTTGGGAGGACACAACATCTCGTTCCCCTCCATCAGGGAACGGAGGTTACAATAGTGACCTAGCAGTTCCCCGTCTGTCGCTCACTTCGAGTAGTTTCAGTACCTGTAGTGGGTCTGGTCGGGGAATTCCTCCACTGAATTCACGGACAAGAGGGCTAAGGAGTCATCATCCAGGGAGCCGAGTTAGTGGAAGGGAAAGGCGCTAGAGGCAAGTGGTAAACTCGGTCAGTTGTTTCCACATTACAGAGTTCTACTGGCTCGGACCTGAGAGAACACAGGATGAAACTGACTCAACCCTGAGATTGTAAAATCTTGTAATGGTATTGGGTGTTGCCCAACCAGAGCCCGGGCGGAAGTCAACGAGCATGTCGGGGGGCAGGTGGTTTGTGTGGATGTACCCGGCGAAACCGAGACTTCTGCCATCCCCAAAACACCTCCATCGCCAGCCGGGTCGTCCTCAATCCCATGGGAAGAAGGAGCGACACGGTGGGCGGCTGGAGTGGCGTTCCTTTTTAGGAAGGAAAGCCGCGACCACAACGTTATCATGGTAAGGTTCTCGCAGTGAGAACACGAACCTTCCAAAAATGCTGCCTCGGTGTGATCGCGACCCAGACACACGAGGCAGCGTCTGTGACCATCAGGAGCGGAGAGAACTCGACTGCATCCAGGAACTACACAAGGGCTGAAGGGCATCTTTATAAAGATGCGTCCTGAAAAGGATGTTCAACGCCGCTGTGTATTGCTCTTTTAGAGAAATAAACTTTTAGTTGAAAATATTCTCTTTTACAAGTGCTGTCGACATGCCCAGGGGCAAAGCTGCACTGCTGTACAGAGAAGAAGAAAGCTGCTGATATGCAGCGTAGATCCAACAACATACGCTCTTGAAAAGATTAAGTGAACAGTCTGTGAATGCAGCTCACTGATCACACAACCGCTTGGCTCCAAAGGAAAAATCTAAATGGACAGACTAATTTCCCTCCCTTTGTTCCCGTATGTCCGGGGGCGGGACATGCAAATTCATGCAACTTCTCAAGTTCAGATCAATTCAGAATAAATGCAGTCCTGTAAATGTGTTACTTAATCAGTTATTGGTAGACAATTAGTTGTTTTCTTGAAATACAAATCAGTATTAAGATTTAAGATCAGTTGGCATCACAACAGTACACATTTTTGTTTAACATGTACAAGTTTCTGAGTGTGGGGTTTGATCCAGGAATGAGTAAATTAATACCAGAAATATGGGTGTCAAAGTAAACTCAGCCTTTGCATTTGTTTGTAACACTCCACTGACTCAACAGTACCATGAATGTAGTTTCAGGGTAATAATTAGAGTTAGAATGTCTTATGTGTGCATAACACAAGTCATTTTATTGTTTTCCAGTATGCTAGAACCCCATTTCTTTGTAATGTTCACACTTGAATTTACATGGGATTTTATGATAACTGTGTACTGTATACTATAAAAAACCTTTGAAATTGAACTATTGATTTTGCAAGTGATTTCAAAAATCTTTCTGTTCTTTTAAGTACTTATATTTAATTGTTGCCTGTATTACAGATTGTAATACTTCTTTAGCCACAAATCTCTACCTTCATGGTTCACAACATTACATGAGCACTTGATGGACAAAAATAATAATTTTTTGTCTTTTACCTTTACGGTAAATTTACACTATATGAAACATTCACAGCCAACACGTCACGTTATTTGGTGTTGTCTGTATTGTGGTAGTGTTTTGTGGGGTTTTGCTCTCTCTTTCTCACTCTCTCTCCTCATTGGAAAGGTTAATGGACACCAGCCAACAATGGTTACCTTTTGATTGCTGCCTTGTTCTGATTGGTTGCTGGATGGAGAGCTTGAAGATAAAGCTGGAGAGTGAACTCACTTGATGGAGGCCTTTTTGGTGTCCAGGCTGCTGAGATGGTTTTCTCCTGCCCCAGACAATTAGCAATTGTGTTGTTGTGTCATGTTAAGTGTTTTTCTTACCATCTGTTATTGTACAACCTGTAGCTTATTGAAGTAACAGTGGTTAGTGTTAACTTTCTGTTATTTGTTATATATTGATACTCCTAGAGAATCCTACATTCATTGTTTATTTTTGGTTCTTTTTGGAAGCTGTAGGGAGGAGGAAGCCATTTTTGTTATTTATCATGTTTTCTCCTGTTTTTGGTTTAGAGCTCGGGAAGAGTTTTGTTGTTGATTTTAAATTTTAATTGTGAAGGCTAGAAAGTACTCTTATAAAAAAAAAAGTCAGAAGAAATGCATGTTTGTTGTTTTGGTCTGGTCCCCTCTTGAAGCTTCCCTTTTTCATGTGTGATCTTGTGAAAAACTATGTGATTCTTTGAATGATTTAAGATTGGAGTGATTTTTGTGAGAGCTGGGACAGGAGAGGACACTCTTTAGCTGCCTGTAGGGTTGCAGCGGTATACCGGTTTCACGGTATACCATGGTTTGAAAATGGATGGTTTTCATACCATGTACATTTTCTTATCTACGGTATTGAGAAAAAAATGCAACTGGACGGAGATCCTCTCATGCGCGTGCGCATCTCCTTCTCGACTGTCCGTCAGACTCGTCAACTTGCGCTACACACACATGTAGCAGATGTCAGAGAGAAGCGAGGCGAGGGGATCTGACATGAGTGTGTGTGTGTGTGTGTGTGTGAGTTAAAGCAGTGTTTCTCAACTGGTCTATTCGGACTGGGTCACGGACAGCAGGGAAATAACAATGCAATGGTAACTTCTCCCATTGAAGATATTTCGGCGGCCGCCCAAATGATCGAGTATTTACCTGCCGAGGCAGATTTAATGATAATCTCGCAAACAGCTAAAGACTTCTCATCTGCACTTTCGCGAGTGTAACGAGCTCACGATCATGATCTGCTCTTCTCTCTGGCGCGCGTTCAACAACTAAGCTTCCCTCGATATTGCGGAGTGCAGACATCAAAACTGAGACCAATTTTAATTCTAGTGAGACTTTTCTAGTTTAAAGTGTTACGGAGATTGTCAATTCGAACCTCTCAAACAGTAGCTGCCCTGTCATGCCAAACAGCACCGAGGAAAAGAGCAACACTGTGCTATGTGCCAAATAAATAAAAAATTACTCCACCTTTACAAATTTGTTTCAGGATTTTACATGAGTAAAATTAACTAATATTTTGACAAAATGTTATAGTTTCATATGAAATAATCTAAAGGTAGAATCTATTAGACCTCATTTTAAATCAACAGTGGCAGTTTTACTTTTAGATAGTATATATTTTTAATAAATACATTAATTTATTATTATTACTATTATTTAAGACTAGCACACTGACCTAACCATGGTAATGAGGAGCCTTTCCTTCTGTGTAATATGTGTATAAATATGTACAGTGGGTACGGATTTTGACATGCCCTGTGGGGCGGAGCAGGTATAATGCGCCGGGAGGCAAAGGTGCGTCCCGAGGCTCTGGTTGCTGAGAAAAAACTCGAAGCACTTACCTTGCTCCGCACACCCGGCAGGGGGCGGGTTAGTGACTGAGGAGGAGGTCCGGTGGAGGAGTCAGAAAAAACATTATTATAATTCTTTTCTTATTTTTTCTATTTATTTTCAAAAGGGAGACTTTTTTTTTTTACACATACTTCAATAAAATAAATGGTTTCAAGTTTCAATTATAATAAAAGTGTTATAAATAAATAAATAAAATAACCCTTCTGTTTTCACTAATAATAGTAATTGTGTAATACGGGATACCGTGATACGGTTATCATACCGTGAAAATCTCATACCGTTGCAACCCTAGCTGCCAGTTAGATTTTTTTTTATTTATTTCTCCATTCCCATTATTACCTTGTCACCCCCTTCCAACCCTAGACGGGGAGGGATGTAACAATTATTTCAGCAGAAATATATACCAGAAAAAAACAAAGAAGAATGTTTTAAAAGATAAATAACATTTTGCTTTGAAGAAAAAAGAGGGGTATAACACAATAAACATTTTTCTCTTCCTTTTTTCACACGTTTGGTTTTCAACATGTATTTCAATGAAAGCAAACCATAAAAGGCCAGGAAACACAAGACCCCCCCTCTGGTCTTATCAAGCTGAGAACAGGGGGAATGTGCGTAATCTGAAGCCCCTCCCACCCCAGGCCTCCGAGTGCCTGTAAGAAGTCATTATCGTGTGGAATCTCTTGTGAAAAGACTTTGACCAGAAAAATGTATGATTCTTTGTGCTATATTTGAAATGTAATGTATAATATATGATTCAAATGTTAAACACACTTTATGTTAAAGTTCCCTGTCAGTCACTCACTTCAACATTGTGTCGAAGAAGCGACACTAGGGGTCTCTCTTGAGCACCGAATATACCTCTGATCTATGAAAAAAGGCCAATGAGAAGTTGGCAGACAGAATTTGCATGTCTCGACCCCGGACATACGGGTATAAAGGAAGGGAAATACGTCTGTTTCATTCAGAAATTTTCTTCGAAGCCGATGGTCATGTTTGCAGCGAGCTGCGAGTCACACACACCTGTTCCTCTTACCTCTGGTGATCTGCTGTTGGATCTACGGCAAACTTCAGCGGCTTTCTCCTTCTCTGCACGGCAGTGCAGTTTGCCCCTGGGCACTTCAACAGCGCAAACTAAAAAGAGTTTATAAAAGAGTGATTTTCTCTAAAAGAGTATTTTCCTCCAAAAGAGCAATACACAGCGGCGCTGAATGTCCTTTTTAGGACACGTCTATATAAAGATGCCTTTATGTCCCTGTGTAGTTCCTGGATGCGGTAGAGTGCTCTCCACTTAAGATGGCCACAGGCGCTGTCTCGTATGTCTGGGCTGCAATCACACCAAGGCAGCGTTTGTGGATGGTTCATGTTCTCACTGTGAGAACATGACCATGGCAACATTGTGGTCGCGGCTTTCCTTCAACTGAAGGAACGGCACTCCAGCCGCCCCCGCGTCGCTCCTTCCCACAGGATTGAGGATGACTGGGGATGGCAGCAGGCTCGGTTTCACCGGGTACACCCCCGCGAAGCACCCGCCCCCCGGCACGCTTGTTGACTTCCATCCGGGCTCGAGGCAACAGTGGCTCGCCTCACAGCCAGCCTGCCTAGCCTCTGGAGCCCCCCCGAGCTGGATGAGCTCGCCGCTGCATTGGAGAGCGGTCCAGCATCTGACGCGGATGACTCGTCTGGGCTGCCGCCTTCGGGCCAGCACGCCCAGGCTGAGGCTGATGCCCAGATGTCCGACATGCTTTCCCGGGCCGCCGCCAGCGTGGGGCTGGACTGGAACCCTCCCCACAGCTGTCGCGGCTGGATGATTGGTTCCTTGGGTCTGCGTGCCGCTCACAGCCACACCCCCCCAGTTCCTTTCTTCCCGGAGGTGCATGATGAGCTGACAACTGCATGGAGAGCACCCCTCTCCACTTGTCACAAAGCCCCTCGCTTATCCGCTCTCACTACCCTCGACTGCGGAGCGGCCCACAGGTACACGCCGATTCCCCAGGTGGATAGGGCAGTTGCGATCCACCTATGCCCCGAGAACGCCACCACCTGGCGGGGTCGCCCTGTGCTCCCCTCCAAGGCCTGTAGGACGACATCATCATTGGCCGCCAAAGCCTACAGCGCCACCAGACAGGACGCTTATGCCCTGCATGCCATGGCCCTCCTGCAAGTCCACCAGGCCAAGGCACTCAAAGATCTGCATGTGGGTAGTCCTGATCCCGACGTTCTGCAGGAACTGCGCTCAGCAACCGACCTCACCCTCAGGGCCACGAAGGTCACAGCGCAGTCACTCGGGCAGGCGACGGCCACACTTGCAGTTCAGGAATGTCATCTGTGGCTGAACTTGGTCGAGACACGCTTCCTCGACGCACCTGTCTCCTAGATCGTCCTCTTCAGCGACACCGTCGAGGACTGGTGAAAAAGCAGACGGAGGACATTTCACACATCCTGCCCCGCCGCAAACCTGCCGCCATGGGCCAATCCCCGTCTGCTCGCCAAGGGCATCCTGCAGCTAAGAAACGCTCAGCTCTGCCTTAACCCGGGCCCAGCTTGAGCACCCCACAGGAAGCGTATGCCCCCCCGTCTCACAGACCCCCTCGAGGACCCGGAAGGCTCCCAGGCGCTCCTGAGACGATCAACCCAGAGACCAAGATGTTCGCTCCGGAGCTGGTAAGCAGACCACTCCGTCCCCTGGTGGAGGGCTGGGAGGAGAATCCTTGTTTGAATTTATTTAATTTGCCGCACCCCCAAACCCACATTCTCAATAAAAGAGCTATTTCCTTTGTCTCTAGGTCACCTGGCCCGCAAATGCCGTTCTCACGGCACTCTGCCGCCACACCTCAACAGTCCCGGCATGCTGGACGCGGACCCCCCCGCCTTCAGCCCCATGACTGTTCCCCGGCTGGCCGGTTCTGACTCCTCCACCGGACCTCCTCCTCAGTCACTAACCCGCCCCCTGCCGGGTGTGCGGAGCAAGGTAAGTGCTTCGAGTTTTTTCTCAGCACCAGAGCCTCGGGACGCACCTTTGCCTCCCGGCGCATTATACCTGCTCCGCCCCACAGGGCATGTAAAAAATAATCGTCCCGTTAGTGCCCCTAGCACAGAGCTTGGATGCGTGGCTTTCACTTCCCAAAACGTCACGGACCATCCGACTTGGTTACGCAATTCAGTTTGCCAGGCCCCCCTTCGGGGTGTCTGCTTTACCACAGTACACGGCGAACATGCCAAATCCCTGCGCACGGAAATAGCGACCCTCTTACTCAAAGACGTGATAGAACCTGTCCCTCCAAACGAGATGAAGAAGGGTTTCTACAGCCCTTACTTCATCATACCCAAGAAAGGCGGCGGCTTACAACCGATTTTGGACTTGCGAGTTTTAAACCGGGCTTTGCACAAACTCCCGTTTCAAAATGCTCACGCAAAAACACATCTTAACTTACATCCGGCATCTAGACTGGTTCGCAGCGGTAGACCTGAAGGACGCGTACTTCCACGTCTCAATATTGCCTCGATATCGACCCTTTCTATAGTTCTCGTTCGACAGCCAGGCGGATCAGTACAAGGTCCTCCCCTTCGGCATGTCCCTGTCCCCTCGCATCTTTACGAAGGTCGCAGAGGCAGCCCTTGCCCCGCTCTGAAAAGCCGGCATCCACAAACTCAACTACCTCGATGACTGGCTCATCTTGGCCCACTCCCGAGAGTTACTATGCACCCACAGGGACCAGGTGCTCAGGCACCTCAGCCACTTAGGTAAACTGGGAAAAGAGCAAGCTCGCCCTGGTTCACAGCATCTCTTTTCTCGGCATGGAGTTAGACTCAGTCTCAATGTCAGCGCGCCTCACCAACGAGCGCGCGCAGTCAGTGCTGGAATGCCTCACCACCTTCAGACCAGGCAATGCGGTCCCTTTAAAACTTTTCCAGAGGCTCCTGGGGCATATGGCGTCCTCCGCGACGGCCGCGCCACTGGGGTTGATGCATATGAGACCGCTTCAGCATTGGCTCCAGACTGGAGTCCCAAGACGAGCATGGCGCCACGGCACGCACCGAGTGATGGTCACCGCTGCCTGCCGCCAAACTTTCAAACCCTGGACAGACCTCTGCTTTCTGCGGGCAGGAGTCCCCTTGCAGCAGGTGACCCGACGTGTCCTGGTCACGACCGATGCCTCCAAATTGGGTTGGGGCACCGTGCCGCAGCCGCAGGCTGTTGGAAAGGGGCCCTGCTGCGCTGGCACGTCAACTGCTTACCAACTTCCTGGTACCACATCACCAACTCCTGCTGGTTCAGGGCAAACACGTCTTGATCAGATCAGACAGCACCACCGCGGTAGCGTACATAAATACATAAAGACTTTCAATGTGATCGGGATTCTGTGGTAGCCAATTCATGTGTGAAAATTATTCCTCGTGCTCCCTTAACCACTCTTTCAAAATTTGAGCCCAAGGAAACTTGGCATTATCATCCTGGAAAATGCCCGAGCCATCAGGAGAAAAAAAAATCCATTGATGGTATAACCTGGTCATTCATTAAATTAAGGTACTCAGCTGACTTCATTTTAATTCCGCATAATGCTGCTGAGCCTAGACCTGACCAGTTGAAGCAACCCCAGTTCATAACCATCATTTAAATCCAAACTGCAACTTTTTTTGGTCAGGCAGTGTACATGTTGCATAATGCAGGTAAGGGATGGTCTAAAAAGTCCACACATTGTGCAAAACGTCCTAATAATGTTGCGGGTGTGATAAGTGACCGTCTTAAAGTCCCCACGAGTGACAACTCTCATCGCACATCTATTAGACTTTATTTTTATTAGGCTTTAATCCTACTCCTCTATAGGGTACTTAAACCATTAGGCCTATGTCCTGCTGAACTCACATCATTCTTGTTTAAATAAAATGTCCAAACAAATGCAAGCAATTGCAGTCTCCAGTTACCATTATCACTTTTTGCGAGGTGGGGGATTTTGGCTAGTGAAAATGAGAAAACTGCATGTGGCCGGTGAGGCAGAAAGTTAATTTCAAACCCAACTTGTGACTATATAGTTATTTTTAACACTGAGGTCCTCACTTGATAACACCAAAATGCAGTGCACAATGGTAATTTACCAAAATCCATTTCATTCTGTTGAAAAACTACTGTCCAAAAGAGGTGATGCTTTGCAGACACTTTATTACACAAATAAAATTGTGACTGAAAATAGTTTTCTTGCAATAAAACCTCAGTATGTCACAACAAATATCAGACACATTTCACATTAGCTTCGAAAATCTAGTAAATACAGCTTTAAATATGTATTTTTTTTTCTCTTTTCATCAAATGCAGCAAAACAGATATCAAATCACAAGTGACAGTAGCAGCTCTTAAATATGTGGCACATTTATAGTAATATATAGGTGCTGCAGAAGGTGAAATACAAAGTCGAAAAGGCACAAACATACAGTAAAAGTTATGAAACAAATGCCTTTATCAATTATATATTTAATAAAATGTTAACAGGTTGATAAATTCTCAGAAGAAATTGACTAGCTGTTCATTATTAACATTAAATAAATAATATACAACTAACCTCCTGTTAAAAGTAATCAAATGTCTTAATCCTCAGAATGACCAGTGCTTTGTTTCTCTATATGTGGCTCCTAAAAATCATTAATTAAAGAGGCAATCATTGTTCTAGGGGAGAACATTTTGCACAAACAATAAAATGTATCGGCAGCTGATACAAACAATTACATACATGATTAAAATACATCCTGATAGCGCGAGCAGAAAGACTGGTCAACGTTTAAAGCGGGATGCTCATTAGGATGAAGACAAGGGAGGAGGTGGAGCCGAGTACTCTTCATTCTCAGAGTCGGTACCATCCTCGTCATCTTTCTCCAGGTCACTTCCTTCAGTGCTGAGCCTGTCAAAGCCATGACGTGTGTAGCCTTTGTGGGTGGCAAAGAAGTTGCCCAGGTTTAAGGTTCCTGCAGCTTTACCTAAGTGTATAAAAGACAGTACAAGAACATGAATTCAAACACTTCAATCTATGTAAGATTGATTTCATGCACCATTGCATTCTGAATTGTGTCAGAACACAATTCATAAAGCAAAACAAAATTCTGCATTCTCAGCGTTGGCCATTGGGTGCTACAGTAGGCATTAGTTTAAAAGCACTTACTAGAAACAGCTCTGATGGAGCATCTGACTGATAGCAATAGATCCTTTTTTGAGGGTGTAGAAAAGAGCAGTGTCAGTTTAAAATCAAGTGGTAACACAGCTAATTGTATTTACAAAAGCACAACTGGACCCAGCACTCTGAAATTCTCATTGGGGTACAAATGCATTCATCAGAGACAGTTCAACAAAAGTTGAAATGTTGTCAATGTTTGATTGCAGTTACAGAGATTTATTTTAGCAAACCCTTTCATTTATCCTCTACATCCTTGAGACACACCATAAGGGCTGCAACTAATGATTATTTTGATAATCGATTCATCTAACTATTATTAACAGATTATTGAGCTTGTGCCCTGAAAGGTTGTATTAAACATGCTTACTAACAATAGAGGACTAAATTATCTTTTAAAAATACCTCTAAATGGGGGCCTTGACGATGACTGAGTTGTGAGTTTGAATCCAGGGCATGCTGAGTGACTCCAGCCAGGTCTCCTAAGCAACCAAATTGGCCTGGTTGCTAGGGAGGGTAGAGTCACATGGGGTAACCTCCTCGTGGTCGCTATAAATATGGTTCTCGCTTTCGGTGGGGCACGTGGTGAGTTATGCATGGATACCACAGAGAATAGTGTGAAGCCTCCACACACGCTATGTCTCTGCAGTAACATGCTCAACAAGACACGTGTTAAGATGTACGGATTGATGTCTCAGAGGTGGAGGCAACTGAGATTCGTCCTCCGCCACTCAGATTGAGGCGAGTCACTATGCCACCACAAGGATTTACGGCACATTGGGAATTGTGCATTCCAAATTAGGAAGAAAAAGGGTGAGAAAATAAATAAAAATACTTCTAAATAACATTCACTGAACTAAAGGGGAAGAATAATTTTTATTAAGTTTAATTCAGTAAAGAAATTCACTGCAAAAAAATCCTATTTTTATCAAATGTTTTAGCCTTGTTTTCCATTTAAAATGGTCTAAAAATCGTTAAAACAATACATTTACTTAAGAAGCATCATATAAGATATTTAGACTTGCTTTAAGAGAAGATATCTTAAATATAAGTGTATTTTGTATACAAGTATATTTTTTCACTTGGTTATAATTCTGCGATTGCAGTAAAGACAAAATATACTTATATTCAAGATCTATTCTCTAAAAGCAAGTATAAATATCTTATATGCTGCTTCTCAGGTGAATGCATCTTTTTTAAAGGATTTTTAGATATTTAAAATTTTAAAATGTTTTAATATTATTCTCAGATAACAATTGTTTCTTCTGTAGTATAGCTGCTAAAGAAAATGTGTTTTAAAGGTGTTTTAGATATTTATATTGGAAAACAATAAAAAACTTATATTGTTGCAGTGTATAATGGGGTGAAGACTACCTCTCTCATCTTTCTGTTCACTTCAATCCATCTTAAACTCACTAAAAAACAAACTCTCTCTTATTAATAAAGCTGCATATTGTCAATTTTCTTCACAATAAAAATACACAGTGACTCATATATTAAGATTCAATAAGTTGCGAGCCATCAAGTTATAATCTAGCTGCATTAAACGTGCACGCTCAAAGGACCAGCATCTCCACAACAGAGTGTGCCTCAGCTGGGTAGAGTTTCAATCTCTCCCCCTTAGATCGGGACACTTTGCACAACTCATAGAAGAGGCACTGACCGCACAGAGAAATGCCAGTTTCGGAGTTTGTAGTTATTTGCATGACTTGCTTCCATATAATTTAAACTTTACTAAAGCATTAAATATAACTGCATTTAAGATGTAACACCGGGGTTTTCCTTAAAAGAGCTCCGGCTCAGCTTATTCCACAATGAGAGTTCTTCTGTATTTACTTACTTTGATTTTTGTATTATAATTACCTCAAACTTTGCAATCTACATCTGCATCTGGACTCTGAGCTGTGTAATTCTTCCTCTCCTCAGTCAGGCGTGAGCTACAGTGTTCCTCGCACGCATTATCATTAGATTTTTATGTGATCTCATGTTACGTTAAATAAGATCCAAAGACTAATCGACAACAAAAAGGTTTGTCAACAGTTTTTTTATTGTCGACATTGTCGATAACGTCGACTAATCGTCTATGCCCATTGAAACAAGTGGATTGACAGCATCCTCTGAGAGCATCAACTCCAGGGGCTGGATTCACGAAACGTTCAAAAGAAATTTCTAAACAAAAGTCAAGAATATTTTGTATTACGAATAAAGTTTTAAAGTTCTTATCTTTTCTCTTAAGATTGTTCTTAAGAAAAACACTTAAGAAGCATTCAAATTCTCAAACAAAAATATTCTTAAATATCATCGTAAATAACATTTTCAAGTTAGGATAACCTCACAGTTGTCTTAAATCCTAAAAGGTAAGATACATTTACTGGGTTTTTTAATGTTGAGTCTGAAGTCACAGTGGGCTGTTTACACAGAAAAGTAATTTTAAAAGACTCTTTTGTGTTTAATTATATTTTTATTTTTAGCTTGTAAACCATGTAAATGTTTTCACCAAATTCAAACAATAAATGTTGTTTTGAAGCTTAATAATGTGGTGACCAGTCATGCTTATTCAAATAGATGCACTACATAGCGCTATCTTTCCACGATCTTTAGAGTTCATAAAAACATCATAATTATAACAATATTGCTTCAAGCAGTGATGATGGGCCCAAGCACCATGTGTCCATTTCCAGTCAGTGGCTTTCGGAAAACAAAGCATCTGATGTGTGTGCAAACTTTCAAGAGTTTTCACACATGTTATGTACCCCAAAAGTACCGAAAACCTTGAAAAGAATAAAAAAAATAAAATAAATAATAATCCTTAGAAGAACAATAGGGCTCCGCACTTTCAGTGCTTGGACCCTAAATATATCTGCAAGCAGCGATGACGGGCCCAAGCACTACACTGCCATTGCCACCTGGTGGCTCTAGGGAAAAAAAGCATGGTGGGTGCATGCATTTGAGAGAAAATATAAGAGGACTATTTCAAAGTCATACAAAGTGTCACACTTCCTGTTGTCAGTTGGTGGCACTACGACCCACATTAGCCACATCGATGCAATTAGCTGACATGACCAAACATACCGCTCAAGATTGATCTAAATCTGTCAATGTACACAGAAGATATAAGACTTCCTATTTCTCTTTTTTTTGCATAAATATATTGCCTCGCCATAGCTACACTGTTTGATATGCCAAAAATCCGTTCAACTTTTAGCTAATGACTGTTATATGCAAAGTTGTCCAGCTTAATGAGAACTATATATGTATTGAGTTTGGTGACTGTAGACCCAACCACTTTAGTCAAAAGGGGGTGCTACTGAGCCTCACCCTCCACGCATGTCTTATCTTTAACCTTCGCCTAATGGCCAACATCTCTGATGTGTGTGCCGAATTTCATGAAATTTTAAGCACATTTATAGCCTCAAAACACTCAAATTTACAAATAAAAGAATAATAAAATGTGAAGCATTACCATGGCAACACCATTTAAGATATCAAGAATTCTTTCACAAAATTACATAAGCCAAGTCTTGAGATTATTAGAATTATTATAATTCGGATAAATATAAGAGGATTTTTTTCAAAGCCTGTTGTAACTGCCACACTTCCTGCTGCCAGTTGGTGGAGCTAAGACCATGACCCACAATAGCCACATCCATGGGATCAGCCCCCATGAACAAACAGACAGCACCAATATGATTTAAATCACACAATGCATGCAGAAATTTTGTTTCCCACTTTTTCCATTAATTTATTGCCTTGCCATGGCAACACAGTTTGATACATCAAAATTCCATTTAGCATCTTCAATGTCTTGGCGTAAGGTTGCCTAAATTTGGTGACAGTCACATGAATCCCCTAGGAGAAGTATTCAAAAGTTCAGGGACTCCAATAAAAAAAAAAAAAAAAAAAAAAAAGCATATTCAATCCAAAATGGCTTACTTCCTGTTGGGCAGAGCTAATACCTGTAATTTTAAAAGTTGTCTGGCTTGATGAGAACAATATATGTAGCAAGTTTGGTGACCATAAAATAAACTGACCCCATCACTTTTTTTTTTTTTTACAAAACTTGGGTGCTACAGAGCTCCCCAGCCATGCCCATGTGTTAACATTTTCCCAGGCCCAATGGCTGACAACTCTGAAGATTGTTCAAAATATCATGAAAATTCAAGCATGCCAAGTACCTCAAAAACATGTGAATATGCATAGAAAGGAATAGTGACATGTATGGCAACACAATTTAAGATATCAAGAACCCCTTCAGAATTTTAAATCTGCACTGTTTTGACATTAAAATAAAAATCGGAAGCAATTCAGGTAAACATAAGAGGGATATTACAAAGTCTGTTAAAAGTGCCAGGGTTCCTTCTGAGCAGGAGTCAGAATGCTTGGAATGTCAACAAGAAATTAGAGATTCATCAAAAGAACTTGACTCAAGATGGCTCCTAGTATGGCTGCTGTGTTGCGAGCTCTGACACAACATTGCAGTTTTTTGTTTGTTTTGTTTACAGTTTTTAGTTTTTTTTTTGTCTTGGATGTTGTCTGCCTTATTGTGTATGACAGACAAACGCTGTTGGACATTGGTTCTACAATTGCACACTGAAAACCGGACATCAAATCCTCAATGCCGACCCACTGTTTACAAACAAGCCATCGGAGCCCTTTATTTTGGCTGCCTGGCCGCAGAAACGCAGAAGGAATAGGGGAAAAAGAGCCGGAGTTCTCATCAGAGTAAGATGTCACGCATATCGACCCCTGCTACCCAGTATTATACTGGCAAATTTTCAGTCTCTGGACAACAAGCTCTGCGAGCGCGGATATCTTTCCAATGAGAGACTGCTGCATTATCTGCCATACAGAAACTTGGATGTCTGCGGAGATTCCAGACTCAGCCATCGAACCCACAGGGTTCTCCGTGCACCGAGGGGACAGAGCGAAAGACCTCTCAGGTAAAAGCATAGGTGGTGGTGTATGTTTTATGATCAACAAATCCTGGTGTGATCAGAGGAACGTACATTTTATCAATGAAATTGATTTTGAATTTCTCATGCATCTGTGTCGACCATTCTGGCTACCGAGGGAATTCACAGCGGTCATTATCACTGCAGTGTACATCCCAGCATAAGCAGACACAGACTCGGCACTCAAGGAATGTATGGGAGTATAAGTGAGCAGGAAACCGCGCACCCTGAGGCCATGTTCATTGTGACCGGGGACTTTAACCAAGCCAATCTGAAAACAATCGCACCCAAATACCACCAACATATCAGCTTCAACACAAGAGGGGACCGGGTTTTGGACCATTGCTATTGTCCTTTCCGGGATGGCTACAAATCCCTCCCCCAACCACCATTTGGCAAATCAGACCACTCTTACATTCTGCTTCAGCCCGCTTACAGGCAGAAACTGAAACCGGAAGCACCCACCCTCAGAATGATCCAGTGCTGGTCGGACCAATCAGACTGTGCTACAAGACTGTTTTGATCCCGTGGACTGGGAGATCGAAACACGTTACACTGATAGTGTAACGTGTTTCATCAGAATGTGCGTAGAGGACGTTGTTCTGACCAAAACAATACGGATCTACCCCAACCAGAAACCATGGGTTAATAGCAATGTTCACGTGGCACTTAATTAGTGGACCTCCACTTTTAATTCCGGGAATGCGGAGGAGCATAAACAAGCCAGTTATGCCCTCCGCAAAACTATCAGTGAAGCAAAATGCCAGTACAGGCACAAGATTGAAGGACAGTTCAACACCACTAAATCTAGAAGCATGTGGCAGGGAATTAACATCATCATGGATTAAAAAGTTAATAAAAACTGCCTCTCTCCCGGATGAGATAAATACCTTTTATGCTCGTTTCGAGGGAAATAACACCGCCCTAGCGGAGAGTGCACTCGCGGCCAATGCTACAGAGGTTGGTTCACTCTCCGTCTCTGTTGCAGATGTAACCCGATCCTTCCAACAGGTGAACATCAGTAAAGCCGCGGGTCCAGATGGCATTCCGGGCCACGTCATCAGAGCGTTCGCGAACCAAATGGCTGGTGTTTTTACGGACATTTTTAACCTGTCCCTCTCCTTGTCTGTAGTTACCACATGCTTCATGTGGTAACTACATGTCCACCATTGTGTCCGTAACAAAGCAATCAAAAATCACTTGTTTAAATGACTGGTGTCCTGTTGATCTGACCCCCATCATCAGCAAATGCTTTGAGAGGCTAATCAGAGATTACATCTGCTCTGTACTGCCCACCTCACTGGACCCATTGCAGTTTGCATACTGCAACAACCACTCCACTGATGATGCCATTGCATATACACAACATACTGCTCTCTCCCACCTGGGAAAAAAGGAAACATACAGTGCATCTGGAAAGTATTCACAGCGCTTCACTTTTTCCACATTTTGTTATGTTAGAGCCTTATTCCAAAAGTGATTAAATTCATTATTTTCCTCAAAATTGTACAAATAATACCCCATAATGACAATGTGAAAGAAGTTAGTTTGAAATCTTTGCAAATTTATTAATAATAATAATTAAAAAAAAAAAATGTAAAAAAAAAAAAAAAATCACATGTACATAAGTATACACACCCTTTGCTCAATACTTTGTTGAAGCACCTTTGGCACCAATTACAGCCTCAAGTCTTTTTATGTTTGATGCTACAAGCTTGGCACACCTATTTTTGGGCAGTTTCTCCCATTCTTCTTTAACATCACCCTTTGACATCTGTAAATTTTAAGTTAAAAGGATAATTAGGTTTTTGAAAATATGTTTTTCCCCTCTTTTATTGTTCAACTTATTTGTCTGTGTGCATTTATTTTGTTTTTTTGTTTTGTTGTTTATTCATGTAAGTGGAGTGGAACTCTGTATAAACCCAAGTGGGTTTCGTTCCCCTCCTTGTACTGTATCCTTGTGATATCCGTGCAGAACAAATAAATAATAAAAAAAAGGACCTCTCAAGCTCAATCAGGTTGGATGGGGAGGGTCGGTACACAGCCATTTTCAGATCACTCCAGAGATGTTCAATCGGGTTCAAGTCTGGGCTCTGGCTGGGCCACTCCAGGCTAGGTCCAGAGCGCTCTGGAGCAGGTTTTCATCAAGGATGTCTTTGTACATTGCTGCATTCATCTTTCCCTGGATCATGACTAGTCTCCCAGTTCCTGCCGCTGAAAAAAATCCCCACAGCATGATGATGCCACCACGATGCTTCACTGTAGGGATGGTATTAGCCAGGAGATGAGCGGTGCCAGGTTTCCTCCAGACATGATGCTTGCTATTCAAGACAAAGATTTAGTTTCTCATGGTCTGAGAGTCCTTCAGGTGCATTTTGGCAAACACCAGGCTGGCTGTCATGTGCCTTTTACTGAGGAGTGGCTTCCGTCTGGCCACTCTACCATACAGGCCTGATTGGTGGAGTGCTGCAGAGATGGTTTTTCTTCTGGAAGGTTCTCCTCTCTCCACAGAGAAACGCTGGAGCTCTGTCAGAGTGACCATGGGGTTCTTGGTCACCTCCCTGACTAAGGCCCTTCTCCCACGATCGCTCAGTTTGGCGGGCGGCCAGCTCTAGGTAGAGTCCTGGTGGTTCCAAACTTTTTCCATTTACAGATGATGGAGGCCCCTGTGCTCATTGGGACCTTCAATGCTGCAGAAATGTTTCTGTACCCTTCCCCAGATCTGTGCCTACAGACAATTCTTTAGACTTCATGGCTTGGTTTGTGCTCTGACATGCACTGTTAACTGTGGGACCATATATAGACAGGTGTGTGCCTTTCCAAATCATGTCCAATCAACTGAATTTACCAAAGGTGGACTCCAATCAAGTTGTAGAAACATTTCAAGGATGATCAGTGGAAACAGGATGCACCTGAGCTCAATTTTGAGTGTCATGGCAAAGGCCGTGAATACTTATGTACATGTGATTTTTTTATTTTCTATTTTTTATAAATTTGCAAAGATTACAAACAAACTACTTTCACATTGTCATTATGGGGTATTGTTTGTAAAAATTTTAGGAAAATAATGAATTTAATCAATTTTGGAATAAGGCTCTAACATAACAAAATGTGGAAAAAGTGAAGCGCTGTGAATACATTCCTGATGCACTGTATGTGAGAATGCTGTTTGTAGACTACAGCTCAGCATTCAACACCATAGTGCCCTCCAAGCTTGACGTCACTGACAATGATGAAACAGCCTACAGAGAGGAGGTGCACACACTGACACGCTGGTGTCAGGAGCACAACCTCTCCCTCAACATCAGTAAGATCAAGGAGCTTGTAGTGGACTTCAGGAGGAAAGACAGAGAGCACCAGTGGAGAGAGTCAGCAGCTTCAAGTTCCTCGGTGTCCACATCACTGAGGAACTCACATGGTCCGTCCACACTGAGGCCGTTGTGAAGAAGGCTCACCAGCGCCTCTTCTTCCTGAGACGGCTGAGGAAGTTTGGAATGAACCACGACATCCTCACATGGTTCTACACCAGCACTGTAGAGAGCATCCTGACTAGCTGCATCACTGCCTGGTACGGCAATAGCACCGCCCACAATCGCAAAGATCTGCAACGCGTGGTGCGAACTACCAGAAACATCATCGGCGATGAGCTTCCCTCCCTCCAGGACATACATAACAGGCAGTGTGTGAAAAAAGCTCGGAGGAGCATCAGAGACTCCAGCCACCAGAGTCATGGTCTGTTCTCACTGCTACCATCAGGCAGGCGGTATCACAGCATCAGGACATGCACCAGCCGACTACATGGCAGCTTCTTCCCCCCAGCAATCAGACTTTTGAACACTTGATCTCTCACGATCAATATACATCAGCACTGCACTTTAATAATCTTACACTGGACTGTCATAAATTATATTCTCTTTACAATACAACCAACTGTATATTATTTATACACTTTATATATACTTTTTTTTATTGTATGTGTATTCTATATTAAGTGTATTGTTTACTGTACATTGTATATTATTATTATTGTGTTGTGTAATTGTGTGTACATTAGATATGTAAATTGTGTTGTGTAAATCTGATGTTTTTTGTAAATTGGTATATGTCTTGTCACTGTCATGACTGCTATGTTGCTCGGAACTGCACACAAGACTTTCACCCACTGCTGCGCTTGTGCATATGTTTGTGTGACAATAAAATGATTTGATTTCATTGATTTGATGAGCATGTTGATATAATTTGTGATCTATCCCTTCAAAATGAATGAAGCAATCGATTTGAATCTAGTTTGAATGTCTTGTGTAGCTCAGATGCTCTCAATCTACTTAGGTCTCTGAACTCCAAACAAAAAGATATTTCTATCAAGTAAGACAGTGGTGCTTAGAGAAAAATAGAGGGAAAAAGCCAGAGCCTTTCCATGTATTTGTTACTGGAGGTGCAGGAACAGTACAGTCACATTTAATTAGAGCTATTCACTATGAAGTGACCAGATTATGTAAAGTCGCATTACACACCTTTAGGAGAAGAGAAAGTAAATACAATGCGTGTGGTATTTAGTGACTTGCATATACTGATTATAGATGAAATGTCTATGGTAAATCTCAGCCTACTGCCTATGTCCATGGTAGGCTTAGACAAATAAAGCAGACAGGTGTTTACTCCACATTTGGTTAAGTTAGTATAATTGCTGTGGGAGATTTTTTCCATTTGCCACCTGTGAGAGGAAACCACTGTATTTGTAAAATGCTCCATTTTGCTCCAATGTAATGGTGTTGAACTGTAACAGACAAGGCCCTTAATACAAACAACACAATTGTGACTGAAGTATTTGTTCATTTTAGTGATGATAAAGTTGGGAATACCACTTGAAAGCATACACCACCACCTAGAAACATCATGAACTCCACTCCAATTTCTTTTGAGGAAGAGCGAGTGTAATACTTCCCAAAGGAGGAGGACAGGAAACAGGTCTTCACCACAAGGTAAGGTTTTTAATTCCCTTTTGCTTCGTACAACTATCACACATACAATACAATACAATGCCAAACACTGAGTTCGCTTGTCATCTCTCTCCTCGTGGGGCCCTCTCGCTGCCTTTTTATGCCGCTCTCCTCGTACTCACTGAAATTAGAGACAGGTGTTAGACATAATTTAGCTCAGGTGTAAGCGCCCTTACCGCTTTTCTCTCCCGGACGGGCGCTTGACCATGCCCCCGCTGCCACATACCCCCACCGCCCGACTCAGGCCGGGGCGTCATCCGGCCTGCCTACCACTCCCCCCCATTTCTGGAGAGGAAGTCGGCGACAGCCATCTGCACCCCCGGTCTGTGGACCACCTTGAATTTAAAGGGCTGGAGAGCTAGATACCAACGGGTGATCCGGGCGTTAGTATCTTTCATGCGATGGAGCCACTGCAGCGGGGTGTGATCTGAGCAGAGGGTGAAGGCCCGCCCCAGCAGGTAGTAACGGAGGGTGAGGACCGCCCACTTGATGGCCAAACACTCCTTCTCCACGGTGCTGTACTTAGTCTCCCTTAAGGAGAGCTTACGGCTAATGTACAGCACCGGGCGCTCCTCCGCCTCCACCACCTGCGAGAGTACGGCCCCCAGCCCTCTGTCTGAAGCGTCCGTCTGTAATAAAAAAGGGAGAGAGAAGTCAGGTGCATGAAGAAGCGGCCCCCCACAAAGTGCGGCTTTAATCTGCATAAACGCCTGTTGGCACTGCTCCGACCACTGGACCGGATCTGGAGCCCCCTTTTTAGTGAGGTCAGTCAGTGGGATGGTGACGTCCGAATAATTAGGCACAAACCTTCTATAATAGCCAGCCAGCCCCAGGAACTGCCTCACCCCCTTTTTGGTCTTAGGTCTAGGGCAAGTCGCAATCGCCGCGGTCTTATCAATTTGGGGACGCACCTGGCCATGACCCAAGTGGAACCCCAGATACCGTACCTCCACACGCCCAATCGCGCACTTCTTAGGGTTTGCTGTGAGCCCCGCCCGCCGCAGCGATCTCAGGACGGCCCTCAGATGTTGCATGTGCCGCGGTGTGTGGTCTGAGGATCCGATCCATGAGGCGCTGAAACGTGGCCGGAGCCCCAAACAAACCGAAAGGAAGCGTCACAAATTGGTGTAATCCAAACGGCGTAGTGAAGGCTGTTTTCTCACGGGACATTGGTGTCAAGGGGATCTGCCAATAACCCTTTGTTAAATCCAAGGTCGAATAAAATCGAGCAGTACCTAACCGATCGAGCAGTTCATCAACACGGGGCATTGGGTACGCATCAAATTTAGACACCGCGTTGACTTTTCTGTAATCCACACAGAATCGAACAGACCCATCACTCTTGGGAACAAGAACAACCGGGCTGGACCAATCACTGTGGGATTCCTCTATTACGCCCATATCAAGCATCGCATCTAATTCCTCCCGTACTGTTTTCTTTTTATGTTCGGGTAAGCGATAGTGGCGGCAACGCACCACCGTGCCCGGCTCGGTCTCGATGTGGTGCTGTATGATGTCTGTACGGCCCGGTAGAGGGGAGAACACATCCGCAAATTCCTTTTGTAATGACGCGGTGACAGGTGGTCTCCACAAGTAAGCGGAGTGTTAAGGTTGTAGTTTTTGTTTACCTCCGGTCCGAACTCCGCCCTCTCCGGAACTACCGTGGCCAACGTCACAGAGGCCGCCTCCTCCCTCCACAATTTCAGGAGGTTGAGGTGATAAATTTGACGTGCGCCCCCTCTATCGGTACGTTTAACTTCATAATCGAGATCCCCTACTCGTCGTGTGACCTCAAAGGGTCCTTGCCACTTGGCGAGTAATTTAGAGCTCGATGTTGGGAGTAATACGAGTACCTTATCTCCGGTGCAAATTCCCGTAGCCGAGCACCCCTGTCATACAGCCGGCGTTGGCGTTCTTGAGCTTGGAGCAAATTCTCCTGTGTTAGTCAGCCCCAGTGTGTGGAGTTTTGCTCTAAGATCGAGAACGAACTGAATTTCATTTTTGCTATTAGAAGGTCCCTCCTCCCAAGCTTCGCGGATGACGTCAAGGACACCGCGGGGCGTCGCCCGTACAGCAGCTCAAACGGGAAAACCCTGTGGAGGCTTGTGGGACCTCTCGTACTGCAAACAACAGGGGGTCTAGCCACTTTTCCCAATTTCTAGCGTCATCGTGTACGAATTTACGAATCATGTTCTTGAGCGTTTTATTAAATCGTTCCACTAGGCCATCCGTTTGCGGATGGTAAACGCTAGTGCGAATCAATTTAATGCCCAAGAGCTCGTAAAGTTCGCGAAGTGTTCGTGACATAAAAGTCGTGCCTTGATCGGTGAGGATTTCTTTCGGAATCCCAACCCGGGAGATTATCTTGAAGAGTACCCCTGCAACACTACGTGCGGAGATGTTGCTCAGAGGCACTGCTTCCGGATATCGCGTCGCGTAATCCACTAGGACTAACACGAAGCGATGTCCGCGTGCTGACCGTTCTAATGGCCCGACGAGGTCCATCCCAATTCTTTCGAAGGGGACCTCGATTAATGGTAGAGGGCGCAATGGCACTTTTGGGGTGGCCGGTGGGTTTACCAGCTGACATTCACGGCACGCCGCACACTACCTGCAGACGTCACCGCCAATGCCCGGCTAATAGAAACGGGCTATTAGACGGAGAAGTGTTTTCCGTTCCCCTAGGTGACCGGCCATAGGATTATAGTGAGCCGACTGGAAAACCATTTCCCGGCGGCTCCGTGGAATCAATAATTGTGTTACTTCCTCCTTTGTTTGAGCGTCCTGCGTCACTCTATATAACCGATCTCTAATCATGGCAAAGTATGGGTATGCAATGGCGATGCCCGGCCGGAGCTGTTGACCATCAATTACTCTCACTTGGTCAAGAGCATGTTTAAGGGTTTCGTCCCGTGACTGCTCTAGAGGGAAGTCCCCCTCAGGGAATTCCCTGAGAGGAGGGGCGGCCACCTCGCCCCTTCCCTCGTCATTCCGAGCAGCCGAGGACTGTCCCGGCTCCGCCTCCCCCGCCAAAGCATCGCACACCGCACACTTCTTTATGCAGGACCCATCCGCACAAATACCCTCTAAAATATCTTTAAAATTCGGACAATCAGTACCCAAGATTAGCGGATGGGTGAGGCGGGGACTAACCGCTGCCTCCACACTATGTTTTTTTCCCTGAATTTAATCGCCAAAGTCACCATGGGATACTTGTGAACATCCCCATGCACACACCTCACCCTCACCAGTATAACTAAACCCAAAGCCCCGGGTTGAACCAAGCGTTGGTGGATGGTGGTCTGATTGCAGCCGGTATCCAGCAAAGCTTGGTAAATACCCCCCCTGATCCTTACCGGAATCCGGTATGCTCCAGCCCGATAGGGGGCAGCCTGCGGGACATCGGAGACCCGCACCACCGTCCCCACCTCCATCAGCGGACACTGATCCCGGAAGTGGTCCGGGTCTCCGCACCTCCAACAGGCCGGCCCAGGCGTTGCGGCCGCACTTGTGCTGGCGGGCGCCCCCACCTGAGGAGGAGAGCGGCTGAATGACGGGAAATGGGAGGGTACATTCTCCCAAGGCCGGGAAGCTGGTCTCTGGAACCCTCCACGCCTGCGCGGGGCAGGAACGGGCCCTGGGGAGAGAACAGAAGGAGAGAACATAGGGGAGGGGGCGAGGGCAGGGGCAGACACAAGGGAAGGGGAAAGAGAGAGAGACGAAGAAGAAGAGGGCTCGTCCGCCCTCGGGATCGCCGCCAAGTGGTCCTCCGCCAACCGAACAGCTTCCTCCAGCGAGCCGGGTGATGGCACTGGACCCACCCCGCCGTCTTCCGAGGCAGCCGTTGAACGAACTGTTCCAGTACCACCTGGTCGATTACTCCCTCGACGTTGCGGTCTCCCGCGAGCAGCCACCTCCGACAGGCGTCCCGGAGCCATTGAGCGAACGCGAACGGGCGATCGGACATTCCTAGTTTCATGCCCCGGAAGAGCTGGCGATTCTCTTCCGGGCTCCGACCGACCCGATGCAGAATAGACCTCTTCAGATCGGTGTAGGCCAGGAGGTTCGTCGCCGGCAGCTGCTGTGCTGCAAGTTGAGCTTCCCCGGACAGGAGGGGAATCAGGCGGGCTGCCCACTGTTCGCGGGGCCAGCCCCAGATTTCTGCTGAGTGCTCAAACAAATCGAGGAAGGCCTCAGGATCATCTGCTGCCCCCATCTTCTGTAGCATGGGGGGGGGCAGCGTAGCGCGGGTGTCCGGGGTCGCGGTTGTGGCTGATGCATCCTCCTGGCTGAGGAGGCTCCAGATGGCGAGCCGGTCCTCTGCCTGAGCCCGCATGATTTCGAAAAACCGGCGATCTTGGTCTTGCCGGAGCTCAAGCAGGGATTGTTGGTGGCCTTGATGCAGCGTCGCGAGGGACTGGAGGACTTCTGCCAGCTGGGAGGACTCTATGGGGCGACAACTTTCCATGTTTCCTTTTAAATCTCCCGGGTTTCGGCACCAGTGTAATACTTCCCAAAGGAGGAGGACAGGAAACAGGTCTTCACCACAAGGTAAGGTTTTTAATTCCCTTTTGCTTCGTACAACTATCACACATACAATACAATACAATGCCAAACACTGAGTTCGCTTGTCATCTCTCTCCTCGTGGGGCCCTCTCGCTGCCTTTTTATGCCGCTCTCCTCGTACTCACTGAAATTAGAGACAGGTGTTAGACATAATTTAGCTCAGGTGTAAGCGTCCTTACCGCTTTTCTCTCCCGGACGGGCGCTTGACCACGCCCCCGCTGCCACAGCGAGTTAACAGCAAGGGTGGGTTATGTAAGCAGCAGTTCACATTAAAGTTGGCACGTCATGGCTCCAGACTGCGACTAAAATGGTTGCAAATGTGACCAAAATTAATTGATTGTGACAATCATTTAAATTCTAGTTGCCATTGGTCAGGTTGTGTGTGCTCATATGCGATTTCGTCAGATATCATCTTGTGAGTTATTGAATACATCTATATGCCAGTGTGTCTCGTGCCTCTTTTCACCTTTTCTGTTGTGCAAGGTTGCTGCACCTCACGCAATAACAAACCCAGCGCAAGAGAGTCGTGACCAAATGACTCTTTTCAACCAGATCTTTTTCATGAATCACCCGAAAATAACTGAGAGTTTGAACTCAGGAGCTCAGGTTAGTAATTTGAAACAATTTGTAATTTGATTCACTTTCTCTGCGAATCAGCTGTGAGCTCACAACTGGGAGGGAAGACATTTCAAAATAAGAGTCCCATGTGTATTTGGGGCTTCTTGATAATTAAAAGTCCAGTATTATGTACCACTTCTTTTTCCTTCTGGTAATTATTTATTGGGATTGCAGTAGCACAATAAACTGTATCTGTAGTGCCGCCGCCTTGTGACACCCTGGGCGAGCCTAAATCCACCACTGACTGTACACAAAGTGCAAGGATTAGCTGTCAATGAAGCAGTCATATCACTAAAAACGTTTTTTGCAGCTGGACAGGCATATGTTGCTTTAAGTCGAGTCAAGACTATAAGTGGATTGATCATTCAAGATTTTGCTGATAAAACAATTGCAAAAACAACATCCAAGAATGTACCAACACAATGCCACAGTTTAAACTATATAATATTTCACCACATAACACCAACATTTGTTTTTTCAATTTTCCTAATGAATGTTCACTGGCATTTGCTAGAATTAATGCTTCAATCCAATCCTATAATTATAGCTGTATAGCTGTAACAGAGACATGGCTGCCTGCAAACATCATAACAAAGTGAATCCACTTGCATTGAAGGCTACCACTTTCACAGTGCTCCACATTGTTTTGCTTACAGTACAGACAACCCTCTGTTAAACTCAATTCGACACCAAAACATGGTAGTGATGGCATATACTGTAGAACCAATAATGATTACAATATTTTGGACATTCCCAATGTTAACAAAGTGCATACATAATATGTCAACTCAACAAACTTGATATAATCATAGTTGTTATTTACAGTCCTCCACAATATCGCTTATCTTTGTTTCATAAACATATTACCAAACTCTGCAATACATTAATTGGTGATTGGAACCATGATGAATTGAAAACACACACAATGTCTACATTGATGGCAAACCTAGGCTATGTTAAGTATGTCAAAGAACCTACCACTGAAAATGGAAAATTGATTGATCATGTGTACAAGAAAATTACATCTACTACTATAAATTATGCCAGTATATTTCAGTACACATGAAGCAATTCATAGTACATTTTCACAAGCATAACCATGTTTCTATAGCATATAAAATTGTGTAACTGAATACAGCGTCTGCCTCGTAATTGCCATATTCCTGTAATCAGAAATGGCCCATTGGTAACCATTCTCAATCTGAAGCTGATCAGACCAAGCATGACCAAGTGATATACTTCCTGTTTGGCTGAGCTTAAGAATGTCAGCACGAAGTTGTCCGGCTTGATGAGATCTATATATGTACTGAGTTTAGAGACTGTAGCTGAAAAATGAAACAATTCACATTTTAAAGGGGGCAAACCAGAGCCCCCCATGTCAAGTCAAGTCAACTCAAGTCAAGTCAATTTTATTTGTATAGCGCCTTTCACAACACACATCGTTTCAAAGCAGCTTTACAGAATATCAGCATTAACAGACGATAAAAACTGTAATGTCTATAAAGTCGATTAATCATCATTGTGTAATTTAGATTAAATATGATTTTAATAGTGTTTAAAAATAATTAAATGATAATTGTATTAATAACCCCAGTGAGCAAGCTGTAGGCGACTGTGGCAAGGAACACAAAACTCCATAAGATGTAGATTAATGGAGAAAAATAACCTTGGGAGAAACCAGACTCACTGTGGGGGCCAGTTCCCCTCTGGCTAACATTATGAATGTAATGTAAATATTAATTATGTATAGGTAAAATCATGGTTTAAAATTATTAAATTAAGTGTTAAGGTGTCAGTGATTAAACATCGATTGTGTTTGAACTGTAAGATTAATGACCAAAGTCTTTGAAGTCCATCTTGATAAATTGCAGAAGTTCACATAGATGCAATTGTCCTTGTTAAAATTTCCCCCCCATATGAGCCTTTGCCCAGCCTAATGGATAACAACTCTGATGTGTGTGCCAAATGTCATGCAGATTTCTGCATTTCAAGCACCTAATATATAAGGAATGATAACATTCAATGTGTTGCCATGGCAACATTATAAAATATATCAATAAATCCTTACCAATTTTACATCAGCATTGTCCTGACATTATTTTTAAACAAGTTTGAAGCAATTAAGGTAAAAATGAAAGTGCGATTCCAAAGTCTGTAAAAAGTGCCACACATCCTGCTGCCAGTTGGTGGCACTATGACCACTATACTCCACAATAGTCACATATGATCAGACCCCAATACCAAATATAATTCTCAATTTTGATCTAAATCACACAATGCATGCCGGAAATATGAGCACTTCCTGTTTATCATTTTTCACCATAAATGTATTGTTTCACCATGGCAACACCGTTCGATGTATCAAAAATCAGTTCGCAATTTAGCCACATTTGGTGCCTGTCACATAAATCTCCTAGGAGGAGTATATCAAATTCCAGAGCATGCATTTTACAAACAAACCAAAATGGCCGACTTCCTGTTGGCCGAAGCTAAAACAAGCAAATGGGAGATATGTCTGTCATGGTGAGAATAATATCCTCACAAATGCTTGTGAATATCAAACAAACTCTGTGGCAACCACAGCGATAAACTCATTTGAAATGTTAGGGGGTGCTATTGAGTCAACTGGCCACACCCAATACAAATGACAAAAGAATTATAAAATCTTGCCAAACTTTGACGGGGGTGCCAAGTCTCAATAGTTGTGAAGCATGTAATAAGCATTTACAAACTAGGGAGCACTGTGGAACCGATGAGGCACGTCTATATGCTGAATATCAGCCATCGAAGCCCCTCAAAACACTATGAGAAAATGTGAAAATCTCACATTCCATCCAACATGGCTGACTTCCTGTTGGGCAGAGTCAAATACATCCAAGTGAACGTTGTCTAACATAATGAGAGCAGCAACCATACCAAATTCATATGGCGAAATAGGGGCAAAAAATTCCTGTTCAGTACAAAACCAGCAAGGGTTTCTCTCAGTTGGAAGCAACCAATGACCCAAATGTCTGAGACCAAATGTATAGTAATAAAACAAAATCCTGGGTAGGCCTATCCCATCTTTGTCAATTGGCCTATGTAATTTATTAAAATGTAATCTAGGACACTTACCATTCCAAATGAAGGACTTTGTTATGCTATCAAATTGCTTGAAATAAGAGAAGGGAACATCTACAGGGAGAAATTGTAGCATATTAAATTTTGATTAACATTAACCTTCCCAATCGTAGATAAATGTAATGAAGCCCACCTGCCCACATCGCTCAAACCTTTTTATTAAGGGGTCAAAATTAGCTCTAAATCAGACAAATTTGCAGGGAATATAATGCAAAAATTCTTAATGCCCTGTTTGGGCCACTGGAAGGCTCCCGGCTGGAAAACCTTTACTGGGCATTTACGCTCTCAGAGCCAAAGCTTCAGATTTAGACTAATTGACTCTGTATCCTGAGAATTTAGAAAAGGAATTAATAATTCTATGGGGGCAAGGCATAGATTTAAAAGGGTCGGAGACAAATAATAAAATATCATCAGCGTAAAGCAAAAGCTTAAGCGCCACACCTCCTGCCACCACCCCTTGAAAAATCATCTTTGCTTCTTATCGAAGCTGCTAATGGTTCCAGGGAAAGACAGAACAATACTGAGGAAAGAGAGCAACCTTGCCAGGTGCCCATATCCAGAGTAAAATAATCTGAAATTAATAAAAAATGTTGTACCGCCCCTACCGGGTGTATTCCCCAACCCATATATTTCCAAAATCTTCAAATAATCCCACTCTGCCAAATCAAATGCTTGCATTTGTTATGTTAGCATTGTCAATGTTAGCATTGAATAATGCTAATTATTCAAATGGATTTTGATTTATTTAAATAAATAAATAGTTTAATGTGCATTTTTTAAATCTTGGTTAATGTTAGTTTCAACATATATTACAAAAAAACATTAGTTAATGTAGGAACTAACTTGATCAAGTGTATATTTATTAAACAACATTAACAAGGATTAATACATTCTGTAAAAAAGATATGCATTGTTAGTTCATGATACCTAATTCATAAACCTAAAATGAATTAACTGATGAATTAACTTACCATTAATTCTTGACAAACACATATTGAAGATATTACTAATCAGCACAAAACCATCCCAAAAGAGTGCAGAAGTTATGAAATCTATAACCAACATTTGAGAAGGGACCATTTTGACAAGCTTCACGATTTTGATTGTAAAATGTAACTAATGAATTCTCATAATATGCATCACTCAGTGTTTTCCCACAGTCGCTAGATGGCGCCACTAGCTTGTGCATCACTAGCTCGTGCTTCACTGACTGAAACAGTCAATGCAGACTTTTTTAAATGTGGTTTAGAAATAATTGATTACTAATCATGCAAGGGCATTACGCGATTTAAATGCTAATTCAATCCATAATGCTACATTAACGGATATCATACCAATGTCTCAGATGTCAATGTTTTCACTCAACATATACTGTAAGTGCTGCTTTTACAATTGTCATGCTGGTTTTTCAACAGTAATGTCAAACTGTATGAATGTGACAGTGAATAAAAATTTATTATTATATGTTAAATTCCCAATCTCAATGGGCAAATAAAACTTGTTCTTGACAGATCATGTTCTAATGTCTGCACTGTATCTGCAGGGTTTTATGATTATACATACAAATGGTTCAACATACTGCAATGAGCACTTTATATGTGAAGATAAATTTCACAATTTCACTGCAAATATCACGTCAGTAATGCTGGAATTGCCTGTTATCAATAGCGATTTTTAACTTGTCAGCAAACCCGTTTTATATCCAACCATTTAATTTGTCTTGATGAAAAAATAAACTTGTGTTACTTGAATGAAGTCCTGGTTTGACAGAAAAATCAGGAGCCTCCGCCTTGCAGTGTGCGTGACGCAGAAGCCGCAGTGAAGTTTAAAGAGAATGAATTAGTTCCGAGGAAAGTTTAAATGACATGTGAAAAATTTTCAGAGAGAATGTACCGTGCAGGACATTGCCAATAAGACATTAACCCCTGATTGAATAAACACTAGAACCAAGAAATTTGATCACATTAGCCCCATTTTATCATCATTATATTGGCTACCTGCTAAATTTTAAATTCTGTTAACTACATACAAAGCTTTGAATAGTCTAGCTCCGCAGTACTTAAGTGACCTTCTACCATGCTATATTCTATCACGTTCATTACGATCGCAAAAGTCTGGCCTGTTAATAGTTCCTAGAATATCAAAATCCACAAAAGAAGGCAGATCCTTTTCCTATTTGGCTCCTAAATGATGGAAGTTTTCCAAACACTGTTCAGCACTCAGACACACTCTCTCAACTAAGTCTAGACTAAAGACTCATCTATTCAGCCAGGCATACACCTAATTTATCCATCAACTCATAATTAGGCTGCTTTAGTTAGGTCGGCTGGAACAGGAAACACTTCTCATAATCTATAACCCTGCTATAAATTGAATGGCATCTACGCAAATATTATTCTATTTGTATCCATAGGATTCATATCCCGGCCGGATCCAGCTCCGTTCCTGCTTGGTGCCAGACTCCACTGCTATGTGTTGTTGAGTGATGATGACTAACTACAGCCTTTGCCAGCCAGACATCACTTCAGCCTACTACGACTTCAGAGGATGAACTGAAGCCAACTCCAGCTGTAAGACATTGGATACTTGTGCCACTGCCTGAACCTTGAACTTAATATGGACCTCACTGAAATGACCTGCCGGTTGCACTGCGATGCACCTCACTGATCTCTGCCTGCATCACTTTGGTCTAATGACGACACTCTTAAAATGGAATACATAAACTATCAATTAATTATCAACAAAAGCCTTCATCAGTCAACTAACAAAGGACAGTGTATCTTATGTGAACTTCTACAGTTAATCCAGGATGGACTGTTTTTATACACAATTTACAATCATATTTTAATCACACTACACAATGATGACTTTATAGATATTATGGTTTAATTTTCTATTAAGGCATGACTTTAGGGGCCTGGGTAGCTCAGCGCGTAAAGACGCTGACTACCACCCCTGGAGTTCCCGAGTTTGAAACCCAGGGCATGCTGAGTGACTCCAGCCAGGTCTCCTAAGCAACCAAATTGGCCTGGTTTATAGGGAGGTTAGAGTCACAAGGGGTAAACTCCTCGTGGTCGCTATAATGTGGTTCGCTCTCGGTGGGGCGTGTGGTGAGTTGTGCATGGATGCCGCGGTGGATGCCGTGAAGCCTCCACATGCGCTATGTCTCCGCGGTAACACGCTCAACAAGCCACGTGATTAGATGCACAGGTTGATGGTCTCAGACATGGAGGCAACTGAGATTCATCCTCTGCCACCTGGATTGAGGCGGGTCACTATGCCACCACGAGGACTTAGAGTGCATTGGGAATTGGGCATTCCAAATTGGGGAGAAAAAATATTAATAATAATAAAAACAAACATGACATTACATGACTTTTCTCTGAAATTATGTGTGTTGTGAAAAGCACTATACAACTAAAAATGACTTGATTTTAAATATATCTTATAAAATTATATATATATTATATATTTACTATTTTTTTTGTAGTGGGCATGAATGAAGAGATTGAGAGATATACCTCAAAAAGCCTGTTGTATCAAATTTGATACATGGATTTTGAGTTGGTTTTTCAATAAAATAATGTACAAAATTTTAACTAAACACAAGTGGCTTATATTCAGCAAATACTCATTTTAAAATATCAGTAACAATATAATACATATTGTCACTTTTATTACTGTATATCAAAATCACCGCTGAATAAAGTACTGTAGTGTCACCATCACCTCACTGTAACCTAGATTTGTGTTTTTTTTAATTTTTTTTTAAAGGAGGGACAAGTCGAAATAAATTTTTGTGGTAATCAATAATATACTACAAATGCTGTCAATTGTTCTTAACTTGTATCTATTAAATTATTAGTAATAATTTGAGAAACAACTTTGGTGGTCACGTGACACGTGCGAGGTTTGGACGTGTGAACGGCAAGCTCTGCGCACTTTACTAGTGTTTAATTTAGTGTCATAAACTGGTGAGACTCAATACAACCTGATTCTTAATTGTTCTAGGAAGACAATATGTCAAAGAATCTTGGTCTCTAGAGATATTGGGAGACACTTATGTGCTCAAGCTGAAGCCCCCAAGCAGCAGGTTGCAAGCCCGGGAATTGATTTGTGCGGTGAAGGAAATTTGGCAACAATTGATGATCGTGTTGGCAGTGCTGATGAGGGTCGTTGCTGACTTGGAGAAGCTTGCTGTAATACGTAAATCGATCACTGCCATGTAGATGAAATTCACAGAGATGGTTACAAGAGTGGCGGATGCTGAGAAACAGATTGATAATCTGGAGTCATCGGAGAGGGATTAGCAGTTTATCTGCTAGCGTCCAAGGCAGACATGGTATGCATTTGGGAAATGTTGGAAGATATGGAGAATCGTAATAAGTGGGATAACATCTGAATTGTTGGAATTCCAGAGCGTGCAGAGCATCAGAATATGGTTGATTTCTGGATGAGCTCTTTCCAAGTCTGCTCCACATAACAGGCCATAAGATGGAAATCGAAAAGGAAGGCTTTCTTGGAAGAACCACAACATTTTCTTGTTCCCAGACATTGCGAATTCGACAAGAGAAATGTGATTGATTCAAGGAATTCAAGAAACTCTTACATTAACGGAAGGTTTGCTTATGCACTGATGTTCCAAGCCAAGTTGAGAATAGATGGATGTCCGCAAAGGATGGCCACAAAGTATTTACATGTCCCCAACTGAAACTCCGCGAATACTTATCACACAAACATGAAACATGTCTAAAGAAAGCTTAAAATGTCTACTTTTAAATAAAATAATTCAAATTTAAAATAAATATTCTCCTGCAATGTAATCTGTATGAAACAAAGAGATGTACAATTTCTCCTGGCTCAGCTAATTATCCCTAATGTGATCACACCCACGGGCAGAGGGCGCTATTCACAGCGTCTCTACTTTCTTCGAAGGCTGAGGAAAGCACATCTCCCAACCCCCATCCTCACTACATTCTATAGAGGGACTATTGAGAGCATCCTGAGCAGCTGCATCACTGCCTGGTTTGGGACTTGCACCGTTTCGGACCGCAAAGCCCTTAGTGAGGACAGCTGAGAAGATCATTGGGGTCTCTCTTCCCTCCATCAAAGACATTTACAAAAAACACTGTATCCGCAAAGCAACCAGCATTGTGGATGACCCCACACACCCCTCACACAAACTCTTTACCCTCCTCCCGTCTGGCAAGAGGTACCGAAGCATTCGGGCCCTCACGGCCAGACTGTGTAACAGCTTCTTCCCCCAAGCCATCAGACTCCACAATACTCAGAGACTGGTTTGACACACACGTGTCCTGAGTTGCACTTTAATTACTGTCACTTTATAACTGTCTGCTACCTCAATAACTGCTATGTGCATAGAACATTATCTCATAGTATGTTATGTTTACATTTTAGAAACTGTCATCTTTTTGCACTACTGAGTACTGGTCGGCGCTGCACTGTCTATTGTCCTGTTCATTGTCAGTAATTTGTTGTACTGTCCTGTACTTTTTGCACATGTTTGCACGTGCACTTTATATAGGTATATATAGGTAGTTTATATAGGTATTTTATTTCGTTGTGTTGTCTCATGTGGTTCTGTGTTGGTCCTTTGTTGTTTTTATGTAGCACCATGGTCCTGGAGGAACGTTGTCTCGTTTTGCTGTGTACTGTACTAACTGTATATGGTTGAAACGACAATAAAAACCACTTGACTTGACTTGACTTGACTTGATATGGGAATGTGCTGAGGCGATCAATGCAAATGGTAAACGCCCCCGACTGTGCCTTAAAACAAAGTTCATCCACTTTTCTGCTCATTTGGAAGATGGCACGATACACAGGCGAGGAAACTCCTGGATAGAGTTACAATTTTCTTCTTCAGAAGAGCGGGACTCAGATGAATGTTTGCATTTTGAAGAGAGACTTGATCCAGCCGAGGACACAATTTCAGATGAGTAAGTAATTTAGTTTTACTTGCATTAGTTGACATGCTATTTTATATAAACATGTACGTACATATTTTACTAGTGGGACTGTTTCCAGCCAGGATTCAGAGTATTGAAATTTGAAATATGTCCTAAAAGGCAAGTTTTATTTACATATAAATGCTGTTTAGGCAAAAGCAGGCATTAAATTGTATGCTGTATGATATAAATATGATATGTAATATGATATATAAAAATAATATGTAATATGATATAAAAATAATATGAATGTTTAGATTATGTTTTAACTAGTGTTTATATAGCCTCATTATCATCAACAACACTTGTGCTTGCAAATATTTGTTCAGGTTAAATGAGTAAAATGCACTTTAAATATGCCCATATTAGAAAATCACCATATTATAATGATTTCTGAAGGTCATGTGACACTGAAGACTGCAGTAATGATACGGAAAATTCAGCTTTGATCACAAATTGCATTTTACAATATATTCAAATAGAAAACTGTTCTTTTAAATTGTAAAAAGAGTTCAGAATATCACTGGTTTTATTGTATTTTGGATCAAACAAATGCAGCCTTGGTGAGCAGAAGAGACTTCTTTTAAAAGGTAGTGTAGGTCTAAAATTAAGTACAGTCATTATGTAAAGAAAATGTATAATCACATTACTTCTTTTAACTTAAAATTGATTTCGATCATTAGTCTCCTCACATTCATTCTCTTTCTGTCACATTCCTCATTGATTTGGAAGGGAATATTAAATGTGCTGAGGCAGAGCTGAAGCGCCAAATGTCATCTTTACCTTGGCCATTGATATTAATATTAATTAATGCTTTTAAAGAATTCTATCTTGATCTTTACAGTTCCACATCTTCGTCTACTGATGAAGATATTAAAAACTTTGTGGAACCATTAAAACTCTCTAAACTGATGACGGAGCAAAATAATCCTCTGGATTCTATATAAACTTGGAGGAGCTTGGCAAGGTAATTAAGGCCTTGCCTACAGGGGCCAGTTGGCTTTGGCACGGAATTTTTTAGATCCACTTTTTTCAAAAGTTTATACGGAATCATAAAAGAATGGAAAGCTTCTGCCAACCATGACACAAGCCCGGATTAGTCTGATTCTTAAACAAAGATCCAAGCGAGTGTAAAATTTACTGTCCAATTTCCCTGATCCAGCTAGACGTAAAAAATTCTGGCTAACCGATTCAGTTATGATCTCTCTTACACATATAGATCGGGTGAGGTTTATTCGGGGCCGCAGATCTTCTAATAACATTAGGCGTTTCATCAAAATGATGTGGTTAGTGGCGAGTGATCAGACTCTGGTCACTGTCATCTCACTTGATGCCGAAAAAGCATTTGATTTGGCAGAGTGGGATTATTTGAAGATTTTGGAAATATATGGGTTGGGGAATACACCCGGTAGTGGCGGTACAAAATGTTTTATTAATTTCAGATTATTTTACTCTGGATATGGGCATCTGGCAAGGTTGCTCTCTTTCCTCAGTATTGTTCTGTCTTGCCCTGGAACCATTAGCAGCTTCGATAAGAAGGGAAGATACAGGTGAAACTCGAAAAATTAGAATATCGTGCAAAAGTTCATTAATTTCAGTAATTCAACTTAAAAGGTGAAACTAATATATTATATAGACTCATTACAAGCAAAGTAAGATATTTCAAGCCTTTATTTGATATAATTTTGATGATTATGGCTTACAGCTTATGAAAACCCCAAATTCAGAATCTCAGAAAATTAGAATATTACATGAAATCAATAAAAAAAAAGGATTTTAAATACAGAAATGACGGCCCTCTGAAATGTATAATCATGCATATGTACTCAGTACTTGGTTTGGGCCCCTTTTGCATTAATTACTGCCTCAATGCGGCGTGGCATGGATGCTATCAGCCTGTGGCACTGCTGAGGTGTTATGGAAGACCAAGATGCTTCAATAGCGGCCTTCAGCTCTTCTGCATTGTTTGGTCTCATGTCTCTCATCTTTCTCTTAGCAATGCCCCATAGATTCTCTATGGGGTTCAGGTCAAGCGAGTTTGCTGGCCAATCAAGCACAGTAATACCATGGTCATTGAACCAGGTTTTGGTACTTTTGGCAGTGTGGGCAGGTGCCAAGTCCTGCTGGAAAATTAAGTCAGCATCTCCATAAAGCTTGTCTGCTGAAGGAAGCATGAAGTGCTCTAAAATGTCCCGGTAGACGGCTGCGTTGACTCTGGACTTAATTAAGCACAGTGGACCAACACCAGCCGATGACATGGCTCCCCAAACCAACACAGACTGTGGAAACTTCACACTGGACTTCAAGCATCTTGGATTGTGTGCCTCTCCATTCTTCCTCCAGACTCTGGGACCTTGGTTTCCAAATGAGATGCAAAATTTGCTCTCATCAGAAAAGAGGACTTTGGACCACTGAGCAACAGACCAGTTCTTTTTTTCTTTAGCCCAGGTAAGACGTTTGACATTTGAAGCCCATGTCCAGGACCCGTCTGTGTGTGGTGGCTCTTGATGCAGTAACTCCAGCCTCAGTCCACTCCTTGTGAAGCTCCCCCACACATTTGAATGGCCTTTTCCTGACAATCCTCTCCAGGCTACGGTCATCCCTGCTGCTTGTGCACCTTTTTCTTCCACACTTTTCCCTTCCACTTAACTTTCTATTAATGTGCTTTGATACAGCACTTTGAGAACATCCAACTTCTTTTGCAATTACCTTTTGAGGCTTTCCCTCCTTGTGGAGGGTGTCAATGATGGTTTTCTGCACAATTGTCAGGTCAGCAGTCTTCCCCATAATTGTGAATTCAACTGAACCAGACTGAGAGACCATTTAAAGGCTCAGGAACCCTTTGCAGGTGTTTAGCTGATTAGAGTGTGACACTTTGAGCCTACAATACTGAACCTTTTCACAATATTCTAATTTTCTGAGATTCTGAATTTGGGGTTTTCATAAGCTGTAAGCCATAATCATCAAAATTATATCAAATAAAGGCTTGAAATATCTTACTTTGCTTGTAATGAGTCTACATAATATATTAGTTTCACCTTTTAAGTTGAATTACTGAAATTAATGAACTTTTGCACGATACTCTAATTTTTCGAGTTTCACCTGTAGATCAAGAGAGCAGCTCGGAAAATGGAGCGCATGTGGAAAAATACAAAATTAGAAGTATTTCAGGGTGCATGGAAGGATAGTGTCTGTAGCTACAAACAAGCAATCAAAGCTGCCAGGTCAGCATATTTTAGTAAACTCATAGAAAATAACCACAACAATCCTAGATGTTTATTCAGTTCTGTGGCTAAATTGGTTAGGAATAAAGCCTCAACCGAACCAGATATTACGTCACAGCTCAAGAGTAATGACTTCATGAATTTCTTTACAGAGAAAATTGAAATAATCAGAAATAAAATTGGAATTATGCAATCATCTGTCATAGCACCCCACAAAACAGTGTCGAATAATTTCCCTCATGTGCAACTTCAATCCTTCGCTATCATAGGTCATGAAGAGCTAACAAAACTTATCAAAACATCAAAAGCCACAACTTGTTTGTTAGATCCTATACAAACTAATCTCTTAAAAGAGGTATCTCCTGTAATATCAGAACCTCTTCTTAATATCATTAACTCCTCGCTATGGTTAGGACATGTCCCAAGAAACTTTAAAATGGCAATTATCAAACCGCTAATTAAGAAGCCACAACTTAATCCTGGAGAACTTGCTAATTATAGACCGATTTCAAATCTCCCATTTATGTCAAAAATAGGTAGTATCCTCCCAAAATATGTACATTTCTACAGAGAAATAGTATATATGAAGAATTTCAATCAGGATTTAGGCCTCATCACAGTACAGAGACTGCACTTATCAGAGTTACAAATGACTTGCTCTTATCATCTGATCGCGGCTGCATTTCTCTTCTAGTGCTTTTAGATCTTAGTGCTGCATTCGACACGATAGATCACGACATTCTCTTGAATAGGCTAGAGAATTATGTTGGAATTTGTGGAGTGGCATTAGCATGGTTTAGGTCATATTTAGCAGACCGCTACCACATTGTCTATGTAAATGAGGAATTGTCAAACCAAACAAAAGTAAAATATGGAGTGCCACAGGGATCAGTTTTAGGGCCTCTGCTTTTCTCCATGTATATGCTTCCCCTGGGAGATATTATCAGGAATCGTGGAATACGTTTCCACTGCTATGCTGACGATACACAACTTTATATTTCTTCAAAACCTGATGAGATTTCACAATTCTCAAAATTAGCAGAGTGTATTAATGAAATAAATGATTGTATGGCCAGAAAGTTCCTTCTACTCAATTCTGACAAAACAGAGGTTCTAATTATTGGACCAAAAAACTCTAAAAATGAGCCACTAAAATATAATTTGACTCTAGATGGATGTACTGTTACATCATCTTCAACAGCGAAGAACTTAGGTGTTATATTTGATACCAATCTGTCCTTTGAAAATCAAATTACAAATGTTTGTAGAACAGCATACTTCCACCTAAGAAATATTGCTAAATTAAGGCATATGCTCTCGGTTGCTGATGCCGAAAAACTAATTCATGCGTTCATGACCTCAAGACTAGATTATTGTAATGCATTACTGGGAGGATGTCCAGCAAGATCAATAAATAAACTTCAATTGGTTCAAAATGCAGCAGCCAGAGTGCTGACGAGAACCAAGAAATATGATCATATTAGCCCCATTTTATCATCGTTACATTGGCTACCTGTTAAATTCCGTATTGATTTAAAAATTCTGTTAACTACGTACAAAGCTCTGAATGGTCTAGCTCCGCAGTAATTAAGTGATCTTCTACCATGCTATATTCCAACACGTTCATTAAGATCCCAAAATTCTGGCCTATTAATAGATCCTAGAAAATCAAAATCCACTAAAGGAGGAATATCCTTTTCATATTTGGCTCCTAAACTATGGAATAGTCTCCCAAACACTGTTCGAGATGCAGACACACTCTCTCAGTTTAAGTCTAGACTAAAGACTCATCTATTTAGCCAGGCATACACCTAATTTATCCTCCAACCCACAATTAGGCTGCTTTAGTTGGGTCTGCCGGAACCAGAAACCAGAAACATTGAGCATGATCTCTTACTCTGCAATAAATTAAATGGCATCTACGCTTACATCTTTTTATTTGTTTCCCTGTCTCAACCTCGGGACTCCTATCCTGAGGTCACCAGAACCGGCTGGATCCAGCACCATTCCTGCTTCATGTTGGACTCCACTGCTACATGTCGCAGAATGATGATGACTAAATGCAGCCGGTGCCAGCCAAACATCACTTCAATCTATTATGACGGACTTCAGAGGATGAAATGATGCCAACTCCAACCTGCATCACCTCGGTCTATAGATGGACTACGACCTTGAAATGGAATGCATAGACAAACTATTGCCAACAAAAGCCTTCATCAGCCAATTAACAAGGACAATTGCATCTATGTGAACTTCTGCAATTAATCAAGATGGACTTCAAAGACTTTGGTCATTAATCTTACAGTTCAAACACAATAGATGTTTAATCACTGACCCTTAACACTTAGTTTAATAATTTTAAACCATGATTTTACCTATACATAATTAATATTTACATTACATTCATAATGTTAGCCAGAGGGGAACTGGCCCCCACAGTGAGTCTGGTTTCTCCCAAGGTTATTTTTCTCCATTAATCAACATCTTATGGAGTTTTGTGTTCCTTGCCACAGTCGCCTACAGCTTGCTCACTGGGGTTATTAATCCAATTATCATTTAATTATTTTTAAACACTATTAAAAATCGTATTTTATCGAAATTACACAATGATGATTAATCGACTTTATAGACATTACAGTTTTATCGTCTGTTAATGCTGATATTCTGTAAAGCTGCTTTGAAACGATGTGTGTTGTGAAAGGCGCTATACAAATAAAATTGACTTGACTTGACTTGAAGATGATTTTTCAAGGGGTGGTGGCAGGAGGTGTGGCGCATAAGCTTTTGCTTTACGCTGATGATATTTTATTATTTGTCTCCGACCCTTTTAAATCTATGCCTTGCCCCTATAGAATTATTAATTCCTTTTCTAAATTCTCAGGATACAGAGTCAATTAGTCTAAACCTGAAGCTTTGGCTCTGACAGCATACTGCCCAGTAAATGCTTTCCAGCCGGGCGCCTTCCAGTGGCCCAAACAGGACATTAAGAATTTGTGCATTATATTCCCTGCAAATTTGTCTGATTTAGAGTTAATTTTGACCCCTTAATAAAAAGGTTTGAGCGATGTGGGCAGGTGGGCTTCATTACATTTATCTATGATTGGGAAGGTTAATGTTATTAAAATGAATTGTATTCCAAAATTAACTATCTGCTACAATCTCTCCCTGTAGATGTTCCCTTCTCTTATTTCAAGCAATTTGATAGCATAACAAAGTCCTTCATTTGGAATGGTAAGTGTCCTAGATTACATTTTAATAAATTACATAGGCCAATTGACAAAGATGGGATAGGCCTACCCAGGATTTTGTTTTATTACTATACATTCGGTCTCAGACATTTGGGTCATTTGTTGCTTCCAACTGAGAGAAACCCTTGCTGGTTTTGTATTGAACAGGATTTTTTTGCCCCTATTTCGCCATTGCAAAGCCTTTCTATCAAACTAATCTGAGAAGTTACACCCCGTTGCACGTGGTATGGACAAAAGTGTCCAGAGGGTTTAATTTGGACATTTATTTAAATGTTGCCTCAAGCATATGGCTGAACCCTAAATTATGTATTAATAAGTCCCCTTTCTGCTGGTCAGAGTGGATTGTGAGGGGGGTTACTACACTATGTGACCTATAAAGGAGTGGAGTGTTGAGATCTTTTCAAAATTTGGTTCAACATTTTGGGATTCCCAGATCTCAGTTCTATAGGTATTTACAGCTGCGCCACCTGCTCTGTATTGTTTTTGGGAGTAGCGCACACATCCCTAAAGCAGCAGATACTCTGGGAGAGGTGATTACTGCTTTTGGAAAAGGTTATGAGGTATCAGTGTATTACTCCCTATTAATTCAGAGCCTGAGGGTCAGAGCTTTAACTTCTGTCAAGAGATTATGGAAGAAAGATTTAAACTTGGTATTGGAGGAGGGAGTGTGGGCTAAAAAACAAAGTCTGCATCTAGAGATGCAAGGGTGCGCCTTATGCAATTCAAGATTTTACATCGATTCTATTGGACCCCCTCTAGATTGTATAGGCTTGGTCTTAAAGACACACCCCACCTGCTGGCGATAGAGACACAACCCAGAAGATAGAGACACAACCCATGTTTTTTGGGGGTGTGTCAAGATACTTTAATTTTGGTTGAAGATTCAAATTGTATGTGTGACGTTTTGGGCACTTAAATGTAATTTTGCCCCAGACTCTGTATTTTGGGTGATGGGGCGGTCATCAATTTGAGAGATAAACACACAAATTGGGTTCTGACCAGTATTATGATTGGCAGGCAAATTATTTGAAGGGGATGGAAGTTAGATGGGAGCGCCTTCATTTCCGGAGTGGAGTGCGGAGATGTGGCGAGTGGCTGCTTTCGAGGAGGAGTCAAGCAGAAGTCTGGGGGTTCGGAATTTCTTTGATAGGAAATGGGGCATGGCTTTGGTAGCAACATTGAAGACACCATACTACTACTACTAATTATAACAACAATAATATAAATAGCTGCAAGCAGTAATCAATGGGCCCAAGCACCGTGGGCCCATTTCCTCCAGGCGGCTTTAGTAAAACAATGCATAAAAAATGTAAGCGATTTGCGTAAATGTAAATTGATTTTTTCAAAGACTGTTGTAAGAGCCACCATTTCTGCTGCCAGTTGGCAGTGTACAAAGTTTGGTGACTGTAGGTGAAAAGGCATGTGCTAGAGAGCCGTCCAAAACTAAAAGATTCAAGGGGCTGTCCGAGAGCATGTGAACAATTCCCAGGCTCTAATGGCCGACGATTCTGATGTGTGTGCACATTTTCAGGAGTTTTTGAGCATGTTAAGGGACCCAAAAGCCCCTGAAACCTTGAAAAGAAGAATGTTAACAGTAATCCATAGGAAAACAATAAGGCCTCCGCACTTACAGTCTGTGGGTCCTAATAAAAGACAAAATTTTGATCCAAAGGAAATATCTACATACCTGTATATATCTCTTACCTCTGAGTTTACCTAATATTCCTCCTGTTGATCCTGATGGTTCCAGCTTCACCTCACAATCATCTTAAAAAAAAAAAGTAAATCAACCAAAAACAATCCCCACATACAATAATAAATAATATTAACATAAATACACTAGACAAAAAATTACTGTCAACTCCAGCATTACCTCTGTACATCCGGCCCTTTTTCCAGCGGATGAAGACGCCAATGGCGATGACAACAACCAATGGAATGAGCAGCAGAGTGGTGATGACAGTGGTGGACATGCCCTGAGCACTCTGATTGGCTGCAGTCTGAAGTTTCTCTTTGTCTTTGGGTGCTGCTAGCAGCTGCTTTTGTATCTGTGGCGGCTCTTGGACCTGTACTGCGGCTTCTGATGACTGAACTGGAAACTGCACTGGAGACTGAACTGGAAACGGCTTCAAATTGGCCTGCACAAATGTTTCTGTTTCTAAATAACAGAAGGGAGAAAATAGGTTATACTTATTATAATGTTAAATTATATAATTGATTCTGAATTGCCATAAGGAAATTGTATTGTAAGTGCAGAATATAATGCTGGAACTGTTCCTTTAGTTGAATGGATACTATAACGACCAAGACAGATGTGTTGTTCCTCAGGTTGGCTCTTCACTCTTCAGTGACTACATACATTTTTAATACATGAGTGTGTTTCTGCATGATACTGCATACTGGCATACTTTTTTAAACTGTTTTCTTTTAAAGTCACACATAGACAGCAAAGTTTAAAACATGCTTTGGCATAATAATTTACATCTTTTGATGTTGTTGTGATGCATTAGTGTTTACACTACAAATGTGATGTGGCCACACAAAACATTTTGGATTCAGTTTACAGCTGTATTTATCACGGTCTACTTCTGATCAGATCACCAGAGATTGATGTTAATACTGTGGGGCTAATGAAGCTTGCTGTGTCGTAAATTATAATTTCTTACCTTCAATTTCTTGAACCTGGATTCCACCCTTTTTAACAGAGCGGTGTTCTGCCTCTGAAATGAGAAAAATCCTTCAGGCTCTAATTTATTTAGCATAAGATGAAACTGCAGGCTTGCAATAAACCATCTTTTTAAAAAACATAACTAATATGTAACAATCAAAACTGTGAAACAGAGAAATTAAGCATTTCAGCTAAAATAGTGTGAAGAGAAATCATACTCTGTATGGAATAGAGTTCAAAATTAAGGGTCATATACAGTATCAAGGCTGTATCGGTCATATTTTTAGTATGTCTCTTTATAAGACTTGAATATTGACAGATCACATAGAAGAGCCAAGAACGATAAACACACTATTAGACATGAACATGCATTCCTTCCAAGGTTATAAATGGCATCAAAAAAACAACAAGGGTACATTTTTGCTCTTCATCCAAAGTCACTCACTACACTTTTCTGCAGTTCTGGAGAGTTCTTTGACTCATTGCCGGTGGACTTTACCTCATACTCCCAACTCTCGGAGTAGCCTTGACATTGATGTGGCCACAAATCCTCTGCAGCCTACTTCAACCGACCGGACCTTTACTTTGCAGCCACGATCTTGCGAATCGGCTGCAAGCTCAGGGTATCTCAGTTTCTTGTGCTTGTAGGCTTCATCCACTGCATCCTCCCAGGGCACTGTAAGCTCGATGATGTACACGAGATGGAGTGAGGCCGACCACAGCACAAGGTTTGGTCTGAGGTTGGTTGATGTGATCAAAGTTGAGAAGTAGAGCCTCTGGCCAAAGTCTGCCACCATCTTCCAATCGTGTGTCCCGCCTAGCCACCCGGTGTCTGGTCTCGATGAGGTGGGTCTGGCTTAACCCTCACCTTCCTGGACAAATGCTATTGCCGGCCAGTAGGATGAAGGGGGAAGAAGGGCATTGACGCTCATCCGCCAACCGTCCAGCACTGCTGCAAGTCATCGTAGCACCTGGTGGTGCCGCTAAGTGTATCGGCCTTGAGTGAGGCTGGTCTTTCAGCCCACCAAGATGGGCTTTAGTTTTGCTGGACTCGAGCAGAAGGAGCATCTGGGGTCTTCTCTGTACCACTAGCTATGATTCTTGGGAGATGCCAGGACATCATAGGCAGCCTTGATGAAGCTCGTTCTGAATGTCTCCATTTCCCACAGCTCTTTCCAGGAGATCTTTCTATTCTCCACTCCCTCCAATCTCGTCCATTGCCCTTGCCTTGCCTGAGCGATGGCCTTAACGCACTTTGCTGCCTCCTCCTGCTGACGTATCTCCTGCACCATGAGCCTGTGTCTCTGAGACAGAGTTGCCTTGTTCCAGGTTGTTGTGCTGGTCCCAAGGCCAAGACCACCCCTCCCTTGCTGCACTCAGCTCACGATGTCTCTGTGCTTGAGCGCTGCCTTTGCCTGCTCAGATGCTTCTGCTGGGGTCAGTTTCCTTCCGGTAGCCAGGATAGCATCATCTTCAGTCTTACTTTGGTACTCATCTGAGAGACAATGGGTAGCTCTAGGACTCCCTTGCCATAGAGCCCTAAGCTGCTGAGGCACCTAGGAAGACCAAGCCAAAACTCTCTCCAGCTTTTCCACTTTCAAGATTGGAGCTTCATATAGGGTTAGTGGCCACATGAGGCATGGAAGGAGCCCAAATTGCATACACCTGAGCTTCAGCTTGCCAGGGAGTGTGGTTCTGCCAATGCTCTTCAGGCCACTGACGACATCCTTTCTGAGATGATCTACTTACTCTGTGTCTTTGAGGGATGCACTGTACCACCGACCTAGGTTCTTCACAGGCTTCTCAGAGACCATTGGAATAATTTCATCACCAATGAAAAATCGCTGGTCTGATAGCCTCCCCTTGTCAATGGAGATGCTTCTGGACTTGCTTGGCTTGATCTTCATCCGAGCCAGCTCAATGTTCTTTTGAAGCTTTCTCAACAGCCATACCGTACAATCTTTGGTTGAGGTGAGTGTCGTGAGATCGTCCATGTATCTGACAGGTGGCAGCCTCAGGCCAGGTCAAAAGCTCTGTCCTCCCACCACCCATCAAGATGCTCTAATGATCACTTCCATAGACATGGTGAAGGCCAGAGGAGAAATGGTACAGCCAGCTATGATTCCCACTTACAGATGTTGCAACGCTGTGGTATAGTCTAATGTAGTCGAGCATATCTGGATGTCCTGGAAGTAGGCCTTGATGAGGCTTGTGAGGGCTACTGGGACCCTGAAGAAGTCTAAAGCTGTCCAGAGGAGGTTATGAGGTACTGAGCCAAAGGCGTTGGTGAGGTCCAGGAACACTACATGAAGGTCAGTTCCCTCCTTCTTGGTGACCTGGATCTGATGCCAAATGGTGCTAGCATGTTCCAAACAACCGGAGAAGCCTGATTTCCCTGCCTTCTGAATCAATGTATCAATCAAATTGTTTTTTTTGCAGGTATTCCGACAGCCTGTGAGCCACCATGCTAAAGAAGATTTTGCCCTCTACATTTAGGAGGCTGATCTGGTGAAATTGGCTGATTTCTGATGAGTCTTTTTCCTTTAGGATCAGGATTCCTCCAGCTCTCCACCAGGATGGTATCTTCTGCTTGAGCCATAGTACCTTCATAAGCCTTCAGAGGAATTGGTGAATTGTTGTAGACTGTAAGGGACTCAATTGGGACCTGGGACTGATGAGGCCCTTGTTCTATGCACAGTTTTCCTCAGTTCACTCCATCTAAGTGGGCTGAAATCTAGTTGGTGTTATGGTAGATGAATTGGTGGCCTATCAGTTGGGAGGGTAATCTCTTCGTGCCGTTGGTCGTGCCTGTGAAGGACCTTTTCAGTTGTTTTTCCAGGTCTGCCTTTGACACTGAGAGACTTCCACTTTTCTCCTTTGTGAAGAGACCCTTCACAAATTTGAAGTGATCTTTGTAGAAGCTTGTTCTTGGCCGCTCCTTTCTGCTCTTCTTTACCAGGTTCTCAGCACTCATCAGTGTCACAAACCTGCTCTGGATGTCTGCTTGCAAAAGTTTATGCCTTCCTTATCCTCCTCTGTGGCCTTCCTCCATTGCTTCTTCAGCTGCCTCCTCTCTCTGATGATACTATCTATTTCCTTCTGCCTGCTGGACTTAATGGGGATCGTTGGTGCAGTTTTCCTCCTTTCTACCACTCCAAACCCTTCTGCTCCATAGCTGTAGATTACTTCCCCCATTCTCTCCAGCTTCTACATGGTGGTGCCTTTGAATGTCTCTAAGGTGTTGCAGAGGTCAGTGTTGACCTCCTCCCACATTGCCTTTTCACAGGACTTTGGCCACTTGAGCAACATTTTTCACCCCTGGATCTTTTTCTCAGCAAGTCACAATGGGCTGGTTTAAGGTTGTTCTCCTGTGCCTGGCTCTTCCTCTTTTTGGACAGGGTTGTTAATGTTCTGCAGACTGCTTCTTATAAAGGGTGCCTGAAGAAATTCTTCAGGCACCCTTTCCTGGCCTAATGTATTTTCAGGCCTGTGGTGGAAGTAACATTTTCCCAGCCACATATGCAACTCTGTAGCTTGTGTCCTGCTGCAGCTGTTGCAGCCTCAGGTATGCTGATCATTCGGCTCGTAGTCTGTCCCGTTCCTGTGTCAGTTGCCGGGTTGTCTGCCGATGAGTCATCTTCTGACCCGCCCAAGTACCTTGTGCTGGATCCCGCTGCTATGGGTAGCTAGCCCATGGAAGCCCCGGTGGGGTCTGTTCCCTCCTGCCAGCTGTCTTTCCATGCTGTCACAAGTTCACATTCCCTAGTTGTCAGTAGCCCTAATTGCACACGTGAGACATGCTGCCTAAGCTTGGTCAAGTGAGTGATGGCATCTTCTGTGTTATCAAGTGGGCACCCTCTTTCCTCAATGTTTTGCTGATAGGCCCACGACACCTCCAGAGGGTTCAGCAGTGAATCCCAGTGTCCTGGGCTCACTACCTCAATGCCATCTACTCACTTGAGGGCCCAGGTGGAGTCCTTTCTCTTCATCCAAAGCCACTGACTACCCTTTTCTGCAGTTCTGGAGTGTTCTTTGACTGCTTGCCGGTGGGCCTTCCCTTGTAATCCCAACTCTCGGAGTAGCCTTGACATTGATGTGGCCACAAACCCTCTGCAGCCTACTTCAACTGGCCGGACCTTTGCTTTCCAGCCGCGATATTGTGCATCGCCTACAAGCTCAGCGTACCTCAGTTTCTTAAGCTTGAAGGCTTCGTACAATGCATCCTCCCAGGGCACTGTAAGCTCGATGATGTACACGAGATGGAGTGAGGCTGACCATAGCACAAGGTCTGGTCTGAGGTTGGTTGATGCAATCTTAGTTGGGAAGCAGAGCCTCTGTTCTAAGTCTGCCACCATCTTCCAATCGCGTGCCCCGCCTAGCTACCCAGTGTCTAGACTTGATGAGGCGGGTCTGACAGCAGTAATGCCATGAGTTAATTTCAGAGAACCTACTTCAAAGGTTTCGGAGTGAGTAGGCCAAAGGGATGACAACTTTTGATTGGAATTCACCCCAATCTGCTGTAGTGTGTGCTTTTAAGGCACATCCGTGGCTCCGACTAATTTTCATTAATGCTTCTGTGATTAACAAGGAAATCTCACATTGACATTATTATTATTGTGAGATTATTAAAAATGTTTCATTTGTTTTTATTTTAATAAGAAAAAGATTATTTTAAAATATCATCTTGTTGCTAATTTCGGTACCATACTGTAATGGACTTCCCTTTGTGAAGCCCTGCTTGACGGGGTGGGGCATGAGGATAGTGGCAGTATGGGTCTTTATAGACTGTGTAATACGTGTGGGAAAGGAGCTCATGGGCAGGGTGGGTGCCATACGCAGCTGTGTAGGGCTGCCGGCAGGAAAGCTCGGAGACAGTCAATGGGAGGGGGAATATCAGTTATTGTAGGGACGGGGATATGTTGTATAGGAGCAACATTTCTCACACTGTCCATGTTACATCCCAAAGGGGCAGGGAGGTTTATGTGTTGTATTGGATTTACTAGACCCGGATTTCGACAGCTGAACTTGGCATTGACGGCGATGAGACCCGAGAGGAGGGGAGATCCCCCTCCTACCTGCAGAAGTGGGAAGTTTTAAAGATTTATTTATTTATTTTGTACTGATGTAAGCATGTGTGTGTGCAGGTACTTACAGTTTTAACAATATAAATTGAGTTAGCAGGAGAGGGGAATAATAGGAGGAACTGGTTCTCAATCTTAGGGTGGGCATACACGGTGTGAGTTCTGACACTCGGGAGGTTGTGAGCCCCTGCACACCTCTGTTTATATGATAATCGTACAGATGCAGTGGTACACGACACGACTTTATGACCTATATATATATATGGAAAATTATTACAAATGCTGTCCGTCATTTGACAGATTCAGATTTCGAAGACAGGCTGTGTGATATCATGACTGCATGCATCAAGCACACAAAATGCACAAGATTAAAAAGAAAGTGCGGAAAATTAGCGCACCGTTTCTGCAGGTTATACTTGAATTTAATATAAAATCCACAAACATGACGTTTAGTGCAGAAAGTTATTTCAGTGGAGTAGGCTAACCTGTTTTATTCAGCTTCAAATGTAGGCTACATCCTTCTCATCTGTGTCACTGCTTGCATGTTGATAGCAGACATTCTAAAGAAGATTTGTGAGGTCTTGTCAATGTGAATGCACTTTAAAGCCACACGTAGCACAGCGGTTGATTAACGGGTACAACTTTCAACCTAGCCTAGCAAACATGAGACGTCAACCAGATGTGTAGATCATGTCTATATTGCATCAGTTGGTCCAAGACCATATCTGTATGTCTGCAAATCGTGCAAATCAGGTTCAGTATCTGGACGTCTGACTACGACCCCTCTTGGACATAAATATGATGTTCAACATTTAAACATCTGGCTAGGAATTTTTTTGGACGTGTGTGGACGTGCAGGACAGGTGCAGAAAATCAACATATATATTCAATTCAGAAGTTTAAATGTCAGTTGCGGTGTAGTACAGCATAAAATTCATATTTCTGTTATTGTGAATTATTTGATGCTTTGTCAATTGTTCTTGATATGCTGCAACAGGAAACTCTACAATGCCGTCTGAAATAATAATGAGCAAATGTGATAAACTTTTACTGCAGTTGTGTGTTTTGTCCAATCTTGCCGTATTATAGCTGTCTATGGACAACTATACACTCAGCTCTCCCCTCAGATGCTGATGACGACGAGGCCTGAGAAAATTCATAAATCTCTGTGATTATTCAGGTGTGTAAATCATTTTAAAATACACTTTTTTCTATGTAATAACATGTTAAACTGTGTTTACTTTGAGTTTTGTTTCAAATAAGTCATTTATTGCAGAGAAATGTCGAGTTTTCTGAAGTTTAGACACTCAATTTATTTTTTCTTTAAAAATGTGACAGTTATTTGTTGTTTTGGTTTAAAGTTATTGGTTTAATTGTTGTCCACTGCAGTTTAACTTTTCCTGATTTTTGGAAGAGTGTACAGTTGCTTTGCAACTACAAATGGAAATTTGAATTAAAGTGAGTTTTAATTGAATGCAGTGTAAGACTGTTTATTTGATCAAGAAGCAGTATAAATTATGTCTAAAATGAGTCTGCAGTTGACGTTCTAAGATGTTGAAAAGATGTCCACAATGACCCCATTTGAACTAATCTTTAACCTTGTAAAGCGGTCATGTGGATGTCAATATTGGACGTTCATAGGATGTCATAAAAAGATGTCATAAAAACTTTCCTTCTGGATCCTCAAGGGACGTCTTTTTAACATGCAGCAAAGATGTCCAAAAGACGTGTTTTGGATGTATCTTTGCTCAGTGGAAGTCCTTGGTTTCAACAGGCTAGTGCTTGGGGAGTTCACATTTCCACTACTAAAAATATATTTTTTCACATGATCCGTCGCTGAAAATGACAGCAAAATGCTGCACCGGCAGATTAGGACATACATTGATGCAGCATTTTTTGTGTTTGCTGGGATTCAAGGAAACCTGCTTGCCAATTTACAGTAAATTAGTCTTACATATTCAATTGAGCAGGTGTGTACAGTTATTTTGGTACATTGTGCACATATAAATCTCTGACTGGGGTGTTGCATCTATTATCAGGCATCCCTGAGCATATTAAAAGCTTGTGGATAGTTCTCAAAGCCAGATAAATGAAAGCTCTAATATAAATGTTAAATCGACCCCTGGGCAGTAGTTTGCCCTGGTCTGCAATTGAGGGTGCTCTAAGGTTTGTTTGAGGGTGTTAGCAGGGGGGTAGTTTTGAGTATGGTGTTTAACCCTTTGCCCCCATTTTTGGAGGTGATACATTTTTACACCAAAAGAGTGTGGTATTGCTTTAATGAACTACTGGTATTTACTGAGGATGGCTCTATTCTTTGTTGAACCCCTTATTCTGTGTGTTGCACTCAATGTTTTAAACAATTGTCATCAATACAATTTTCCTGTCTATTTCTAAATTGAGTGTATTATGTAGCATGCTTGGGTAGTCTGAGCCTGGACTAGAACCGTATTATCCAAGGTGGCGGCAGTCTAGAGTTTAAAAACATCCCTCTGAAGTAATAACCCAGCTGAAAGATCTAATGTAATTAAATAAAATGCAGTTTTCATGCTTAAGAATAAACGAGGGTGCCGCTCTAGTCTCTGTCATATTTCAAACAGCTGTGAACACTAACACGACCCTTGTAGCCTACAAGCTTAGCCTAAAATGATGCATGATGCAGTGGTCCCATAGACATTCTATGGGTGGTACACTGGCGAGGAGACAAGAGGCCATTATTTTGGAATTTGATGTCTATTGAGGAGATGCTTCAGTATGCTGAATATTCTCCTTTTGTGAAGGAACAGCTCATTTCTTCAATTGACTGTCTGTCTGCAAATCTTTGACATGTTTTACATGGGTGTTCGTTGTTCATTCCCAAAAGGCTTATCGAACGCGGGGATCACCAAACTAGATAGTGCAACCTCAAAGCCCAGGGGCCCCCCAGGCAGGCAAGACCCCCCTGATAGTCAAGGGACCCTGGGCACTGGCCCCATTGGCCCAGTCGATAATACGTCCCTGATTGTTGGTAATAAATGCACAACTAATGCAATGCTCTTTTAAAGATTTTGTTACCTATATTAAAATTAATATTTAACAATATTTATAAAAACTAAAATTATTATTTTGTAACTTGTGTTTTTACTAAAACATGCCGTTCACATGTACAAATTCATGTTCAATCGACAAGCAATGTACTTCAAGAAAATGTATCTAATTGGCATTGTCCACATTTGCAACAGACAAACACACAAATGAACAGACAATATTTTCATCCCCACCTAATAAATCATCTTATAGGTATTAGTTAAAAAACTGTCACAGATTTTGTAAAAACATTTGATGACTTTTACCATTATTTACCCTTTACATCTGTGAGGAGAGCAGCTCAGGGCTATGTATCTATCATACTCTACGCCTCTTTGATCACTTGATCAATGGTTTGCGAATCAAATTGAAAATTTTAATGACAGTGTTCCACCTGTGTACATTAACAATTGCGTGCACTATGTCGCTGTCAAGCTGAGGTAAAATTTTGCTCAATTTACCTTATAAATGATGAGCAAGTGTAAGATGTTGCATGCTAGAATCCTAGCGTGATCAGCAGGTCTAATAACAAGCGACCTCTTCTGGTCAATTGTTGTAATAACATCATAAACCGAATGCAATCTTTACATAATCCCTTTTTCAAAGAAATAAAAACAATCCTCAGTCTTGTCCGACAGGCCGTATTCAATAATACAGACGGCCCGCGGGCCGCCAGATGCCCATCCCTAATTTATAATGTGGACCTTATTAAAAACTACCACACAGGAGGAACTCAAACATCAGTCAAAATAACGGTTCTGACAAAATAAAAGCTCTGTTTCACTGGATGCGTGAAATTGAAGACATTACGACAGAAGAATATTACTGTTGTATTTAATATTCAAATAGCAATAATACTAATAACAATAATTTAACAATAACTGATTTTATTATTATTTATGATAATTATTACATGTAAGCAATCTCACAAAAACAAGTGTACTGAATATCAGGCTGTGATTCAGCAGTAGAAACCTTGTATCACAGGTAATCACATTATTTCCATTAATGTTTTCATTTATACTGTTAAACTCTTTTTTTTTTTGTTGATTTTTTAAAAAAATATTTTATTTGATTAAAGCTTTATGTATTCCTTTGATTAAACACTGTTTTGATTATCACACTTACTAAAAACATGAAATCCAGAAAAAGTTAAATGGAAACTGCAGAATTTGCAACTATAAGACTTTATGCAATTCTTTTAATCAAGTACATTTCTGTGGGATTTCATCAGTAATCTGAGGCTATTTATTTGTTGCCAAAGTATCTATTTAGTACTGAGGTTCCTGGGTAGGTATCATACCGAAGCAAAACATTTGGTAGTGGAGCAACCCTATCAATATAATAATAAAACATATCTATCATCTTTTACTCCTGCTGCTGTATACCGACCCCCAGGGCCCTACTCAGTGTTAAGAATGCGGACGGAGGCAGACAAGGGATGAGGATCCAAACGCGGGTTTATTGACACAGGAAATAAACAGACATAACAAATGAAACTACCGCGATGGGCAAAATGAAAACAAAACACGAAAACACAGGAACTGGGAACACGGGAATACAGGCATGGGAGCGAACATCAACAACATTCAACGAACGACAAGGTAATGGAGGAACAGGCAGGGTTTATATACACACAAGGGCAGGATGATTACAAACGATAAACAGGTGCGAACAATGACACAATGGAACATGGTGACGGTGACACAGAACACGCGGAACAGACAACCAGGGATCGTGACATAACCCCCCCTCAAAGGATCGGATTCCAGACGATCCTAAATAAAACAAAACATACAAAACAGAATCGTCCAAGGAATGAGGGGGGGACTGGCAGACCACGAAGAGCACACGGGGACACCAGACAATCCAAGGGGGGACAAGGGGGCAGACAGGCAGACCAAGGGGGCACAGAGGGCAGACGGGCAGTCCAAGGGAGCACAAGGGGCAGACAGACAGTCCAAGGGGAGCACAAGACAGGGACTGGGTCAGGTGGCCTGGGAGCTGGCCACAGGACAGGGGCAGGTTCAGGGGGCCTGGGAGGCGGCCAAAGGACAGGGACAGGTTCAGGAGGCCTGGGAGCTGGCCACAGGACAGGGACAGGTTCAGGGGGCCTGGGAGGCGGCCAAAGGACAGGGACAGGTTCAGGAGGCCTGGGAGCTGGCCACAGGGCAAGGACAGGTTCAGGAGGCCGAACCGTGGGAGGCTGGGAAGGCGGAGCCGTGGGAGGCTCTGGAGTCTCTGGGAGAAGAGCCGTAGGAGGCTCGGGAGGCGGAGCCGTGGGAGGCTCTGGAGTCTCTGGGAGAAGAGCCGTAGGAGGTTCGGGAGGCGGAGCCGTAGGAGGCTCGGGAGGCTCAGGATGCTCGGGAGGCGGAGCCCTAGGAGGCTCTGAGGCTGAAGCCCTGGGAGGCTCGAGAGGAGGAGCCCTGGGAGGCTCGAGAGACTTGAGAGGCGGAGCCCTGGGAGGCTCGAGAGACTTGAGAGGTGGAGCCCTGGGTGGCTCGAGAGGCGGAGCCCTAGGAGGCTCGAGAGGCGGAGCCTGGGGAGGCTCGAGAGCCGGAGCCCTGGGAGACTCGAGAGGCGGAGCTCTGGGAGGCTCGAGAGGCGGAGCCCTGGGAGGCTCGAGAGACTTGAGAGGCGGAGCCCTAGGAGGCTCGAGAGGCGGAGCCCCGGGAGGCTCGAGAGACGGAGCCCTGGGAGGCTCGAGAGACGGAGCCCTGGGAGGCACGAGAGACTTGAGAGGCGGAGCCCTGGGAGGCTTGAGAGGAGAAGCCCTGGAAGGCTCGAGAGACTTGGGAGGCGGAGCCCTGGGAGGCTCGAGAGACTTGAAAGGCGGAGCCCTGGGAGGCTCGAGAGACTTGAGAGGCAGAGCCCTGGGAGGCTCGAGAGACTTGAGAGGCGGAGCCCTAGGAGGCTCGGGAGGAGAAGCCCTAGAAGGCTCGAGAGACGCTGGCTCTTGGACGGTCCTGGCTACTGGCGCTGGCTCAGGGACGGTCGAGGCTACAGGCGCTGGCTCAGGGACGTCTGAGGCTACAGGCGCTGGCTCAGGGACGTCTGAGGCTACAGGCCCTGGCTCAGGGACGTCTGAGGCTACAGGCGCTGGCTCAGGGACGTCTGAGGCTACAGGCCCTGGCTCACTGACGGTAGGGGCTGCAGGCGCTGGCTTCCTGACGGTAGGGGCTGCAGGCGCTGGCTCACTGATGGTAGGGGCTGCAGGCGCTGACTCGCTGACCGTGGCAGGCGCAGGCTCGCTGACCGGGGCAGGCGTAGGCACTGGCTCGCTGACCGGGGCAGGCGTGAACTGGGGAGCGGAAGCCTTTCTTCTCCTTCTCCTCCGGGCGGACGAAGCTGGCAGCATTGGCTCCTTGACCAAGGCAGGCATGAAGGAACGAACCACGGGCAAATGGAGAGTTACTGTGGGAGGAGCTACGGGGTCCTCCTCGACGACGCCCACAGTGAACAATGAACCGCAGGCCAGCAGAGTCTCCTCAACGAAATCGTGGAGCGTCCAACCGCGCGTCACCAGTGGCAACCGCTCCTTGAGCGCACCGTTCAGGTTCGCCCGGAAAAACACCACCAGGGAGGAGTCAGGGAAGTTGGTGGCACCCGCAATCGCGAGAAAATCGCGGATGTGCTCTTCAACCGGCCGGTTTCCCTGCATCAAGCTGAGCAGACTACAGTTGGCCTGTAGAACCGCTGGATCCATGTTGGGTCGTTCATTCTGTTAAGAATGCGGACGGAGGCAGACAAGTGATGAGGATCCAAACGCGGGTTTATTGACACAAGAAATAAACAGACATAACAAATGAAACTACCGCGATGGGCAAAATGAAAACAAAACACGAAAACACAGGAACTGGGAACACGGGAATACAGGCATGGGAGCGAACATCAACAACATTCAACGAACGACAAGGTAATGGAGGAACAGGCAGGGTTTATATACACACAAGGGCAGGATGATTACAAACGATAAACAGGTGCGAGCAATGACACAATGGAACATGGTGACGGTGACACGGAACAGACAACCAGGGATCGTGACACTCAGACTTCCTTTGAGAATTTGCAGATTTACTGTCAGGTCTAGTAGTTACTGTGGATAGAGATTTAATTGTTGGTGACTTTAACATTCACAGAGATAATGAAAATGATACATTGGTATTAGACATTCTCAACTCTGTTGGGGTCAGACAAAATGTAACAGGACCAACTCATTGCCATAATTATATGCTAGATTTTATATTGTATTATGGAATTGCTGTTGATAACATAGCAATTCTGCCACAGAGCGATGCCATCTCAGAGCATCATTACCTTGTCTCTTGTATGATAAGGTCACTCAATCAAAAACACGCTATTGTTTGAGGGTAAACTGTTCCTTCGAACACTAAATATAGCTTCACTTTTATTCTATGTTATAAAGTTCAGAAGAATTTATGGATAAATGGATAAAATAAAATAAATGGAATATGGATACAGTCTTCTCTAGCACTCTAGCGCACCAGGCATTTTCCTGGTGGGCCGGTCAGTTGCCCCACTCTTATTTATTAAGCGCTGCCATTTACTGCTGTGCATGGAAACCAACAAATTCTCCAAAAGTATGATGAAACACCACTACCCGATTAAACCATGCAGCGTGGGAGCACAGTGGGACCGGCCCTCACGCGCAACTCCTCTATTGAATGCAGCATGAGAGACGAACAGGATCGGCCCTCCCACCTAACGCATCCACTGGCCAAAGGCAGCACCAGAGTAGAGCAGGACCGGCCCTCCCGCACAGTACTGATGAAACTGCACTCGCAACATGCAGTCCCGTGTGTTTACACAGCACGAAATATGAAAACCTTAAAGGCTCATGCAAAGCTTGTTGAAACCAGATTAAACTGCCCCAACATTAAACAACAATGATGAGGTAAACAGGAAAATATGGTGTCATTCACAATGGTAATTACATTCTTTTCAATCCACACATCATCATTCTTATTGCATTGCAGTTAGTAATAATAACTGTAGAAATATGTATTTGAAATATGTACTTTTAATTATAATTATACTAAATATTGTACATTAGGTGAATATGTAATTTTTATGCCATTTTTTTATAGTCTCTACATGGATCATGTTTTTCATAATTTTTAATTCCATAGTTTGTTTTTTAGAAACAATATTTATGTGTAGTAATGAGAAGCACGGTTTTACCTTTGATCATGTTCTTACGAATACCACAGTTAAATTCTGGAGACTATGCAATAACAATAACTGTGGTAAATTATCATTTATCAAGGGCAAGTACAATTTTTTAATTAAAGGAGAATTTAACATGAGCTTTAAAGCCTGGACGCCCATGATTGAAAGATGAAGCAATTCGTTTTTCTTCTGTAAATATGTTCAATATGTTTTAATGAACTTTAATGGAAAAAGTTAATTAAATAATTAAGATCCTGATGAAAGAAAAAATGTCACTTAAGAAATCCAACTGTCAAAGCTTACAGTAGATTACAGTTTACAGATTTTGTTGTTGTTAATAATCTTAAATTCACATCTGGTGTGGGCCGGAGGGGCTGAATAGTTCCAGGGCTGAATTATTTGTCCCAATCCAGCCCTGCTAAATAGTGTCACCCCCCCCTTCAATTAAAGAAAGTTAAAGAAAAAAAAAGAGTTTTCCGTGTGTCGGGTGGAACTCACGACAAACCCGAAAAAGTGTGCAATTGGGCAGGTGAAAATACGGTACTTCATTCTCCACTTGGATCACGCCCCGCTTTAGTTGCTCCACCACATGAAGGATATCAACGTGCAGATCACTCGTTGGTACCTGGCACCTCAGCCCTTCAAATTCAAGGTGGTCCATAGGCTGGGGCCGCAGATGGTTGTGTCTGATTACCTCTCCAGGATTGGGGTGGGGGGGTTGGGGCGGGGTTAGCAGACCAGACGTTGCCCGGGCCTGAGTCGGACAGTGGGGGTATGTGGAGCGGGACATGATCATGTGTCTGTCACTGGGGAGAGAGGAAGCAGTAAGGGTAATCACCTGGTGATTAATGATATGTAACACATGTCTCGTTACAGTGATGGAGATGGGCTTCAAAAGGCCGCCAAGAATGCCAGTGGGGGAGAGAGCGTCCGAGACACACACACCCGAAGTGGAGGCTCAAAAGCTATTTACAAATGTCTGTGTGAAGCTGCTGATCGTTAGTGTGAAGCTGTGTTCAAAACCTTAGAGACCTGCGATACTTATTGTGAAGCTGAAAAGCCAATACTTGTTGTAAAGCTGAAAAACAATTAAAGGTTAACTTACCTGGACTGCCACCCTGCTTCCCGCTTCCTTCCATATTATAGGAACCTCTACACGGATATCGACAATATCTTACAAATATTCAGATGCCGATTTGCAACACTCATTGACAGATGATGATTGACAATATCGGGAAAAGGCAAAACCATGGATCTGGGAAGTTATATATTAAATACTAGTTATAATAATATAATAGATTTTTAAGAACAGACAAAAGAAAAGCTGTCAAAGACCATGTCTGATTCACTGTTTGTTCAGAGGTGTGCAGCGCATGCAAAGAGTTATCACACTTTTTTTCATTCATTCATATAATCAGACTTTAGCCATTAATATGTTTTTAAGTAACTGAAAAAAGCACAAATGTCAAGACATGTCAAAACTTCTCCAGGGCCCAAGACACCCTCAGACCCCAGAGGGTTAAATCAAAATCAATAAAGTAAAAATATTCACAGACTCTCGGCAGGGGGGTTGATTTTATAATCAGATATTGCTATGTTTTTAAGGCAATTATCAATAAAATATTTGTTACATATCTCAATTAAACCTGGAAATAAATGGGAAATTTACTTCCTTTTTATGCCGCTTCCATAAAAGCACAATATGATTGTTGGAACATTCTCATATCAAATTCTATTGGCATTAAACTTTGTTGTAATTTAACCTACACCCTGACAGCATCATATACATTTGGTGACAGTGCCACCTAATGGTCAAAAGTTAGAATAAATATAATTGTTGTGTCTTTTATGCATGTTTCCTAAAATCATAATCAGTGATGTCCAATCATATTTCCTGTATGTCGTTGATGTGCTTGGCCCCGTAGTTGCGACTTGCAGCTATATTATTATTCTTTTTGTTTCCCACTCTCAACCTCGGGATACATATCCCAAGGTTACCCAGAGCCTGCCAGATCCAGCTTCGGTCCAGCCCAATGTCCCACTCCCACTCCCACTGGGGATGCTGGCAGATTGAAACATGATTTTCAATCGTGTTATTCATTTAAACTGCACAATGAGGACTTTAAAACATAATTTTCTGGAACAGCATAATTTTCTGTAAAGCTGCTTTGAAACAATGTGTGTTGTGAAAAGTGCAATAAAAATATAAAAATGACTTGACTTAAATATTTATTGCAATTATGTAAAACAAATCTTCACGCATGTGGATGACGGTGTATGTCAGCCACTGTCGAAGGTCATTTCTGATCCAGGAAAAACCCTGCGATGTCTGTGCAGTTGTACTGATCAAAATAGATTTCAATATATATTTAGTCAAACAAATCATAACTTACTCTCAGACGGAACAAACTTCATCACAGAATCTGAGGCTGCGTCTCCAACAAAGACACTCCCATCTGATGTAACGACTATGTCATGTGGCATTTTAAATTCCTGAAGGAAAAACAGAGAAAAAAAGATGTGAGACAACAGATCCCAACATGATCATGTAAAAGTATGTGCAATATTAAACCGATTTAAAACAAGATGTCATTGCAGTACTTTGTAATGCAGCAATACAGAATATTACTAATACTGATTGCTCCTTTATTTGTATTTTGCCGCTTTGGATAATGCATCTGCTAAATTAATAAACGTAAGAAAGACCAGATGGAAAAAACAAATATAGAACTCTAGCTTTTTGCTTACAGGGATGAAAATATCCTTGAAAGACAGGTGTGAGAGGTGGGTCGTATCTCAGCATTAGCACTCTTTATCAAATCACCACAGAATATGGGCATTTATAATTTTTTTTATATTTTCCCAATTCGCTCTAGGTCCTCGTGGTGGCGTAGTGACTCAATCCAGGTGGCGAAGGACGAACCTCAGTTGCCTCCATGTCTAAGACCATCAATCCGCTCATCTTATCACGTGGCTTGTTGAGAGCCTTACCGCGGAGACGCAGCGTGTGTGGTGGCTTCACGCTATTCTCCGCGGTACCCACGCACAACTCACAACGTGCCCCACCGAGAGCGAGAACCACATTATAGCGACTTTGAGGAGGTTAACCCGATGTGACTCTACCCACCCTAGCAACCGGGCCAATTGGTTGCTTAGGAAGCCTGACTGGAACTTAGGAAGCCTGACCTTCGATAGTGGCTTGATCAGAGATTTCACATGAATATGAACAAAATATTTTAACATTTCCACCCCTTCAATTTCCACACAAGATGTCTGATGATTACTAGATTAGAGACAAGGGACAAGATAAGAGCATTAAATGACAAACTGTTAGATAAGATAGTGGGGTTGGTTTATATATTCATTTAGACTCAAATATAATACTCAAGTTTTACACTTGCTCTGTACAGCAAGCTAAAATAAAAGCATTTTCTCACCACAGATTTGTTTGAATTCATGCCTCAGTCAAACTACCAAAAATGAAGGATCTTTGACCATAAAAATAAACTATAATAAATGATCAGTTTTCAGGATTTCAAATGTTATCATTGACTATCACTATATAGCCACATAATCATTCTCTATTAGAGGGATGTCAGTTCAGGCCTAACTCAAGCCTTAGGCTCATGCTGATTTAAACCTGTGAATTGATGCCAGAGCGGGAAGATTACTTATGAATTATAATCTGGTACTGATTACAAATGACATGATTTAAAATTGCTGTCAGTAACAATCTCTTGGAGGATATTTTTTGGATAATCCAATCTAATTACTTCTGGATTACTTGCTCTGACCTAACTTGTTTATTTGACGTTTGCATTTTATAAGGATAATCTATACCATTTTGATATAATGTTGCTAAAATGCATGAATCAAAATATGAGATTTATGATTTTTACTTTGTAATTGCCTGTTTAATGAGTGAAATAAATGGGCACTTACAGGGTCATTAAACACAATTAAAATGATAGGTATGTTTTGTCAAAGAAGGCAGAAATAGATGGTGTGAATATATTATATTTAGAAGACAATTTTTAGACTATTTGTTATCGATGTTTGAATTTGTCCAGTCCTCTGATGTAGACATAGCATTTCAAAGTTATACATCAGTAGTGTTTAGTTTAATCTAATTGTTTGAGGTGTGCTTTTGTCCACAAATTCACAAGCATGGTGCACAAACAATATTTGCAAATTATATACAAATTTGATATGGTTAAAGAACATGTAGGGTGTTGCGTGTTTTCCCCATGATGTTGATAGAGCTCTGAGCTCTTACGTTTAATCATTACATATTACATTTATTAATTTAACAGACATTTTTATCCAAAGTGACTCACAAATCTAAAATATAGCAAAAGTAATTCGTCCTAAGGAGGCAATAACATGAGAAGTTTCAATGTTTCAAATTTGCTCAGAGAAGCACAAGTAGGATGGAAGGTGGGAGACAGAAGTAAAAAACATTATTGATATTTTTTTAAGAAAGAAAAAAGACATTTAGTGCAACAGTAGGATTGGGTGAATGATGTTATGATGTTATTTTTTTCTCTGAATAATTTCAATAATGTTTTGCACAACTTAATGTATCTAGATATGCACAAGATCAGTCCCTCTATTAGTGGCAAATGGTCAGCTACAATAGTTTGAACTTTGAGCATCACATTAGAGCAACTGACCTATGAGCAATAGGGTGCCAGGGATAATCTTGTCATCTAAAAGTATATTTAACACTGTACGAACAACAGCTAATACAAAATGATGTGCTATATTTATGCCTGTATTTACACACAATTCATGCATGCACAACTCCACAAAAAAGCTTAGTATATCATTCACAAAGTTTCACACATCCTCCACCCTTAAGTCTTTGTTTTATGCCTTGATTATGTAATTTACAATGTTTCAATCTATTCTGCAGAATTTAAGTTTTTCTCTAAATTCAGAACAGAATATGTAATAAAACTCTGTCTGGGCCTGGCTATAACAGGAGTAACCTGTTATCATGTTCTGAGTGAGTGTTGTGTTAAGCAAAAGTGTGTAAATGTGTGTGTAATGTGATCAGCACCTGTGTTTCTGGACTGAATGTATCCAGGACTTCCTTGGTTGAATAATTGAGCACAAACCCTCTGAGGGGGGCAGCCTGCCTATATGGAGGCTCTCCATTCACTGCGTAGATAAGACCACCTGAAATAACACATAAGCATGAGGTTCTGCAGCCGTGCAGTCCACATTAATATTGATTTACGTTTTGCATCAGTCATCAAAGGGCCCATATACTTTTGGACATCTAATCCTACAGAAATTAAGGGCCACATAAATTCACACTGTTAAGCGATGAGAGCTCAGTAAATTTAAAGGGATAGCTCACAGAAAAAAAAAAATTCAGTCATTGTTTACACACCCCTGTGTTGTTATAACCCCATATGACTTAGTGATGTCATTCAATGACAGTTTATGGTAAATACCTCTTCAAGCTAAAAAACAATACAAAAGAAGAATTTAGAAGTCTAATAAATTATTGCATGAGACTCGTGATTGTTCTGAAAGCATATAAAAGGTTTGGTAAGAAACAAATAAAAATCTAATGTTTTATTTAATGAAACTGTTGAACAACCGTTGCTCTCCTCTGCATGTTCATGAGACTGCACGGGAGCAGTATCACTCGCGAGATGGGTGTTCAAGTGAAAACTCATTTTGTTTATATAAAAACAGATCTGCCACATCAATACTAACAAAAGAACACAATAGATCTGCACACAAACCAGAGGACAGACTAAATATGTCAGATGAGTTTGTAGTCAGATAATATATGCATTTCTATGCCCAGCCTCATTTATTTGAAACTGTCACCTCTTCTCCATTCTGGACTAGAGTTTGTAACAGACCTCCGCCTGAAGACCTCAGCGAAAACATTCGGTAGGTGTAACATTCTTGGCCAAAATCTAGTAGATTTAATCCGGCTCATGAGATGCTGGCTTAAACATACCGCTATGAGAATGATTTTGAATTGGTGCAAATTCAGATTACGGGGTTGCCCGGCGCGATGCCGAAAATGTAAAACAAGTGATCTACAGCATATCGCTTGTCACAGCTGGTTAGAACAAAAACACTGATTAACATAGAAATTAAACCTTTTATCATATTCCAAGTCTTATGACATCATACAATAGCTTTGTGTGAAAAACAGACAAACATTTGGACAAAAAGTTATGATGCATCAAGACTCTATGCTTTCATAGTATGGAAAAAAGAAACTTGGACATTCTTAAAAATGTCTCCTTTCCTGTTCCACAGAAGAAAAAGGGTATGGGTTTGGAAATGACAGTAAATGAACTTTTAAAATGGATCTGTATTAGCATCTATCAAGTTCCAACTTTCATCTACAGTATATCAGTTTTTAGATTATCATGTTCTCTGATGCACACCTTGGAAAGGACTGTATGCAATGGCAAACACTTCTCCTCCAAACTCCTCTTTTTTTATCTCCTTCACAAACTCGCCCGTCTCGGTCATAAAGCACTGAATCCGTCCATTCTCCCGGTCGGCCACACACAGCTCCTGTTTATCCGGTAGGAAGGTCAGGCTGTGCGGAATTCGGAATGAGACACGCCGCCTCCTGTCCGAGGAGCCTTTTCCATAAAAAATAAAAGAAATAAATATATATATTTATATATATCCTGAACATAATGATGATGCAATTTTCAATTACAAAAACATCAACATCAACCAAATGGCATTTTATTGCATTGGACTGTATCATATAACACAGCAATATAATAGTATTTCTATCATTGAAATGAATCTGAAATTATTCACAACAGATTCTTGTGTCTGAATAAGACATAGATATAGGTGTGTGTACCTGCCCCCCAGTGTGCAATATATTTGCCCTCTGGTGAGAATTTGAGGATCCTGGAATTGCAGTAGCCATCTGAGATGTAGATGTTTCCAGTGGTGGGGTCCACAGCCACATCTGTTGGTTGGCAGAAATGGTTTTTGTCACTTCCTGGTTTAAAAGCCTCTCCCAGAACCAGAAGCTGCTGATCTTTACCATTGCTGCTCAGCTTGAAAACCTGCATATGGAGATGGAGTGCTACAAGTCACACCTCATGAAAATTATACTATGAATGATTCATTTTTTCCAATTCTTTTTGACTAATGACTATTCCATTACTTTTCCAGACAATTGTGATAACTGCATAAGGATTTTTACAAATCATTTTATAGAGATTTTAAATGTAATTCTAGTGTAGGTTTTCATTGCCAATCCTTGGAATTAATAAATGTAAACAATTATACTTTTTATTGTACATGACTCCAAGACATCCTGAGATTGGAATGCAGGACAACGAATGATTCAGCTTTCTCCGCCCTTCAGGAAGACTTGTCTTACAGGAAACAGTTATAAGCTAGTAAAATTTGACATTCAGAGAGCAAGCAAGTTTCACTCTTCACAAGTACTCACAAAGAGCAATATGTAGCTCATTATCATTTAGAGCATTTAATGACTTTAAAATGTACATTTAATAAAGAAATTTCTAGCACTTTCCCTGACTTATAACTAATAATATTTTGTTAATTTAAAGTTTTTTTTATTCTCTGATATTTCCAGGTTTTCCATGACTGTGGGAACTTTTTAGATTAACATAAACACAAGTGTGTAATATCTGCACCAGTACAGACACCGAATAACTTTTTTCTTCTGGAAAGAAGTTTCCAGAACACACCCCATCCATTGGTTAAACAAACAGACATTAGAGGCAACACTCTAGACTGTCATTTATGGGTTAAACTTCTCACGTGACAACAATATGCCATTGATTTCCGTGAAGCGCTTCAATGGGCGCAGAGCAAACTGTGCCTCTGGTAAGAAACTGTCATTGAAAGCTGTTTTGGTGTAAAGAGTAGCATTTCTAGTTTTTGTTTGATATGCCACTTTAAAAAATTATAAATCATAAAAAATTCACATATAAAAATAATCTTCACAAGTGGATTTTGGGACATTAGTCCCTCAAAAGTAAAAAATAAATAAAAATAAACACATTTAACTCATCTGTGGGCAGGGTTAGGGAGTTACGAAATACATGTAACAGTATTACATATTTAAAATATAAAATATAAGTAACTTTATTCCACTACAGTTACAATTTATATAACTGGTATTTAGAATACAGTAGAATACTAAAGAGATTACTTTGCATTTTATTTTCATCTGTTTCATTGAATATTTGAATAAAGTGCAGAGGTTTGAATGTATGTATGTATATATGTATGTATATGAGTATATATGCAGGATGTGTATATAGGAATGTGTGTATGTAGACATATGTTTATACATGTATATTGTTTATGTTCAAAATTTGATGGGTAGTTGTTGTTTTGTAAATAGGGTAGGCGTAATAAGCCATGGCTTCAGCCTACACCTGTTCGGTTACCTTCTTTGTTTGTAACGAATTTGTTGTATATACATTCTGTTTTATGTTTAGTCACCGAATAAACCTTTATTAGGGCCCAAGCCTTGAAAAGGCAAGGCCCTATTGTTTTCGTTAGAATTATTATTAGGGCCCAAGCCTTGAAAAGGCAAGGCCCTATTGTTTTCGTTAGGATTAATATTATTATTTTTTTTACGACTGTTGGGGCACTTTTGGGGCTATTAATGTGCTCAAAAACTCTTGAAACTTTGCACACGGGTCAGAACCCGCGGCCATTAGGGCCGGGCTGAAGCTGGTACCCGGGTGTGGCAGGGGGGCTCGACAGCACCCCCTGGAACAGGGTCCGAAAACTCGGTCCATAAATCAAACACGCTTGCATGTAATAATATGAAACTTGGTACACATATAGATCTCATCGTTTCATATATCCTTCATACTTTTACTTTTTACCTCAGCCCAACAGGAAATCGTCTATTTAGGGTTTTTTGGAAAACGCATGCAATGGAATGTGAAATACTCCTGCTAGAGAATTCCACCAATCGCCACGAAACTCGGTCAGCATGAAGTCAAGACATTGAGGATGAAAATTGACAGCGGATTTTTGATATCTCGAACGGTTTGGCCATGGCGAGGAAACGAAATGATGGCGCGAAAAGAGAAACAGGAAGTGTGTTATAACTTCTGCATACATTAATTGATCTCGATGAAACTTCAGCCAGTGTGTTCGCTGTAAGAGGCCGATCGCATGGATGTGAGTATTGTGAATCAAAGTTATAGCGCCACCAACTGGCAAAATGAAGTGTGTCACTTTCAAAATGCTTTGAAATCACCCTCTTATTTTTACCGGATTTACATAAAACTTTAGGTGTATAATGTAAACACACGGCAGATGTAGACATGTGAAAGGATTATTGATATCTTTGATACTGTCGCCGCGGCAACGCTTCAAACTTGAATATTTTTTTTGATGCTTTTGAGACTCTTAACATACTTGCAATTGCATGAAACTCGACAGACACATCACATTTATTAGCCAGTAGACATGTGCAAAGTTTCAGAAACGGGCATGGTGCAGGGGCTCAGTAGCGCCACCTTTTGACAAAAGTGGGGGGGTTGCTATACACTTTGACCCACAGTCACAAATCTCAGTAATTGTATTGTTCTCATCGAGCCGGACAACTTTCTAATTTACAGTCATTAGCTCAGACCAACAGAAAGTCAGATATTTTGGTTTGAAAGTGGATGTTTTAGAGAATTTTCTCTCCCTCTCTTACTGACCCTACGTCTCTCTGTGTCTGTGGGGAGGGTGCTGATTTTGCTGATGAGTGAAAATGCTTTTATTTTAGTTTTTCAAGGTTTTGGGGCCCTTAACGTGCTCGAAAACTCTTGAAACTTTGCACACAGGTCAGAACCCGCGGCCATCAGTGCCGGTCCGAAGATGGTACGCGGGCGTGGCAGGGGGGCTCGACAGCGCCCCCTGGAATGGGATTCGAACACTTGTCCATATATCAAACATGCTTGCATGTAATAATATGAAACTCGGTACACTTGTAGATCTCATCGGGCCGAACAACTTTCGTGCTCTAAGTTTTACGCCAGCCCAACAGGAAGTCGGCTATTATGGGTTGTTTGGAAACACGTGCTCTGGAATTATATATATTCCTCCTAGAGAATGAATCCAATCGCCACCAAACTCGGTCGGCATGAAGTCAAGACATTGAGGATGCTACATTCCGGACGGATTTTTGATATCTCGAATGGTTTGGCCGTGGCGAGGAAATTGATTTATGACTAAAAAAGGACACATGAAGTGTGTTATAACTTAGTTAGTTCTATCTACTGTTACAAAACTCGGCGTGTATATTGTTCTCGTCAAGCCGAACAACTTTCTAATTTACAGTCATTAGCTCCGACCAACAGAATGTCAGATATTGTGGTTTGAATGTGGATTTCTTGGAATTTTTCTCTCTCTGACAGACAGAGTGACCGTTCTGTGTTTTTTCTCTCTGTGTCTCTCTCTCTGACAGACAGAATGGCCCTGCCATTTTTTGTGTGTGTGTGTGTGTGGGGAGGGGAGGGGGAGGGAATTTCTCTGTTGGAACTTTGAAGCTCCAAAAATCACATTAATGCAACATAACAGTAACTCATAACACTCCAGTGGTTTAATCCATACTTTCAGAAGGGATATTATAGGTGTGGGTGTGAAAAAGATAAATAGTATATATTGTATGTAGTATATATAGTATTTTTATATTTTTTACTATAAATTGTCCACCCTGCTCAGGAGGGGTGATATGCTTATGTAAATCACAAAAAAAACAAAAAAAACAACTGAAAAAGAACTCTTAAGAGAGAAGAGCGCTTGTGAAAGTGAAAGTAGAGATTTATAGTAAAAAATGACTTAATTATTGATCTGTTTCTCACCACTTCTCATTTACTTACATTGAAAGGACCAACAGAGCTGAGATATTTGTAACCCAGATGATCCAGGCTACCAGTAGAAGAGTTGAGAGATGTGTAAAAAGATGGGAAAATTAAGAAAAAGCGAATAAGAGAGAACAACGAGTGCTTTAGAGGAGAAAGTGTTTCATCCAATTATGGATCGTGCTGCATTGACTGACACTCCAAGGAGCCAATGGTAGCAGCGCACTGAGACTGCGCGGGCCACACTGCTGCTGTCAAAAAAACATTGGGAGAGAGCGAGCGAGTCAGACGAAGCAGATACTCATCATTAAAAAGTAGATATTGAGGAAAAGAAACTTGAATGCAATCAAAAGATTACATTTGAGTGAAAGTGATAACTTTGAAGAGCTGACGCCGAAGTCGAGAATAAAAACCGATGTAGATACACGGAGCGCCAAAAAGCACCGCAAATTATCTTCTTGCAAAATAAGATGTGAAATTCTTGCCTTGGTGAGTTGTTTTTTTGTTTATTGACTTGACATTTTACAAGAAACTGTTGCAGACGCAGCGGCAAATCAGTAGTGTGACATTAGAGTTCATATAGGCCGCTTGTGCATAGTGTGTGAGCTAGTGTTAATTTGCACGTTGGGCTAAAGCTAATCACATGTGAAGATGCAAACGAGTCGATGAAAAGTGACAATGTTGTGTGTAAGTGTCAAGATATTGAGTTAATACGTTGTTTGAAGTGTATACATGATATTTGTTGATGAAAGTGTTTGAATGGAAGATTAATTATTTTTCTGCCTTTTGTTTTTGCAAGGCTGTTTTTTTTTTGTTGTATGTGTGTTTCTTCCGAGAAATTGTGATCAACATCCTGGATACGTGCAACGCATATGAGCGTATGTAAAAGGCGAGCCACCCACGGAGACCATTTGATTGAACTTTGATCTTGAACTCATCGAAACTGGTATGAGAAACCTTTTCTTTTTCGGACAAATTGGACCGAGACTTTGTTTTTGCATATTTTTCCTCGAGCTTTGAACGGAGAGACATCGATTCTGAACTGAACGATTCTAAAGAGTCAAAAACTCTTTTGATCCGAGTCATTTGACTCTGAACTGACACTAACTGAATCAATTCAGTGGATTTTGAACATTTGATTCATTTGGCTGAAAAGACTGTTACATTTTAAATTGAAAGAGTGATTTGAGTTATTAAGTTGCAATATGTTGTTTTGAGAACATTGTTTATTGTTTCTAAAAATGTTATTGGGTCATAACCAAACTGAGTCTGAGTTTTCCAAGTTTCATTTTATTATTTCATTTTCATACAAAGTATATGACAACTGTTGTCAATTGAGTTGATTTGTTTGAGTTGATGAGTCCAACTTCCTGGAATTTCAAAAAAGAGATTTGATTGTAAGCATTATCATACATTGTATGTTGTCAAATTACAGTATTGAGATTTACATGCTCCAGACAAATTACAATTAAGAATTTCTTCAACGAATACAAGATTCCAACCTGTAAAAAAAAAGCTCTTGGTTTTCACCTACCTGCTGTATTGTTTCCCTCTCTCCAGTAGCCGCTCCTTATCTTCTGATCAGTTGGCCCATATCGAATTATATTGAACCTTATACAAGTGTGACACACAAGACCTGGCACGTGTGCCTCGTTACATATTCTTGCATACTTTGTGGTTGATATGTGCCCTCGATGCGCACTTTTGCAGAGCCCACACTGATGCAAGCTCTACAGCACACATCATCTCGACAGTCAAAGCGAGGTTACGTTATTGCCTATCGTGCACAGCGACCCTAAAGGCACGGGGGTGGCGGTGCCACCGGCTTGGGCCCACCATCGCTGCTTGCAGCTATATTTATTATTATTATTATTATTATTATTATAATATTTAGTCCTTTCAGATGGAAACATTCATACATATAAATGATGTGATCCATAGTGCATTTGAACAGCAGTGAAACACTTTCTTATGAAGTTTTACATTCATTTGAGCAGACAGAGCAGTACGTTTGAAGTATAAGAAATAGAAATATACCTTGTGTAAATTGTTAGCTTTACGCTAAGCTAAAATGTTATTTCTAGCTATTTTATATGCACATGTTACCAGGCACGATAAAAAAAAATATTATCAAGGAAATTCACATTCTTTTTTCTAGTAAGACTTTTGATATTAGGGCAAAAATCATATTCTTGATAATCATTTTTGTATTGTTTTCCTGTAAAAATATAAAAAAATCCTTAAAACAAGATCAATTTGATTGATCTAGTTTTAGAAACAACACTGCATAAGATATTTAGGTTTTTCAGAGAATGTATTTTTAACCTGTGTATTTTGTCTTACTGTACTGAGTATTTTGTCTTACTGTACTGAGTTTTTATAGTCAAAACAAGTGAAAAAATCTACCAGTGCTGAAGAAGTAATCCAAAGTACTTAGAATATGTTACTGACCTTGAGTAATCTAACAGAATATGCTACAAATTACATTTTACAGCATGTATTCTGTAATCTGTAGTGGAATACATTTAAAAATTAACCCTCTTAACCCTGTCTGTGGGTAATTTCGCTTAATTTTAATATACATTTTGTTATCACTGTACAATAAAGTTATAAAGTTCTATTAATTGACACAAGTAAACGCACTCCTATATTTACAGTGCATTTTCTCATTGAGAATCAATAGGTTCATCCAAAAGCTGAAAAATCTTGCTTTCAGAGGCTTTATATGGAGTTAGGATGAAAATAAGGTGCATTTCAGGCTGTTCTGAGACCAGTGCAGACAGACAGAACTCTGGAGGTTAAGTCATTCACTAAATAGGGAGCAAAGGAGCAAAGTGACTTCCTACAGCTTTCTATGCAGCTAAGTGCATTCACTCCTACAATCCGACCAAAAGTTCAGTTTCAGGCTGCAGATAATATTTGGACAATGGTAATAAGAAGTACATAGATTCAGAATATATAATGCTTTACTACTTTATTTGAACATGGTTGGCAGTGATTTGAAGATGCTGGCCATTACTTTGAATAAGAAGGATTGATTCAGCTTTTCATCTGTAATGTCTCAAAAACATGAATAACCAACACTCCTAGAAATAAACCATTTAATGCAAAAAAATTGAAAAACATTATTTAAAATGTCACACCTTTGTCCTGCTGTCCACATATGTAGACATACATTTTTAGGAAAGCTATTTTTTCTACATATTTGTTTTTTGGGAAAATGCACACAGCAGTCATGCTTGGGCCTAGGGAGGATAAAGTTGACGGCACACAGGGTTGGGAGGGTTACTTCTGACATGTATTCCACTACATATTACAGAATACATGCTGTAAAATGTAATTTGTAATGTATTCCATTAGATTACTCAAGGTCAGTAAAGTATTCTAAATACTTTGGATTACTTCTTCAGCAGTGGTAGATTATTTCACTTGTTTTGACTATAAAAGCTCTGTACAGTAAGACAAAATACATTTTCTGAAAAACCTAAATATCTTATGCAGTGTTGTTTCTAAAACAAGATGAATCTAACTGATCTTGTTTTAAGGATTTTTAGATATTTTTACAGGAAAACAATAAAAAAATGATCATCAAGAATATGATTTTTGCACTAATATCAAAAGTCTTATTAGAAAAATAGAAATTATGATCCAACGTGAATTTCCTTGATCAACAAATATGATCGTGCCTGGTAACGTGCATGTAAAATGTCTACAAATAGCATTGTAGCTTAGAATAAAGCTGAAAATTTACACAAGGTTTATTTCTATTTCTTCTGCTCCACACTTACTTCAAACTTACTTCTCTGTCCGCTCGTATGAATGTAAAACTTCATAAGAAAGTGCATCACTGCTGTTCAAATGCACTTTGGATCACATCATTTATATGTATAAATGTTTCCATCAGAAAGGACTAAATATTCAATTAAACAAATGACAATAAAATGCAAAGTAATATCTTCAGTAATCAAAATACTTTTTGAATGTATCTGTATTCTGAATACCAATTATATAAATTGTAACTGTAGTGGAATACAGTTACTTATATTTTGTATTTTAAATATGTAATCCCATTACATGTATTATGTTCCTTGCCAACCCTGACGGCACAATAAACTGTGACATGAAAAAGTACTTCAATTTCCACCCCCCCAAAAAAACACACTTCACCTTTATCTGTACAATAGGGTTGCACGGTATACCAGTGCTACAGTAGTATCTAAAGCTTCAAAATAATTGTCGTGCCACAGTATCTTTTTAAACGGTCAATATGGTAGCACTGTAAAATTATATTGTATGTGAGATAGTAAATATTATTTTCGCTAAAACCTTTATTTGAATCAGACCTATATCTGCAATAACATCAAAAATGTAGTTTTTTCAAGTAGCGTCCACTTCACACAGTGCCATTTAAGAGTTTAAAATTTCCCTTACAGTTTATGGTATTGTTTATTTTTAATGTGTGGTGGAAAACATGAAACATGCTTCAAACACACGTCTGAATCTCAGCGTGTTAATTTGCTGGTCGTGTCTCTAATGGATAATATGGAATTAAATATAACTTTGGAGAGTGAGAAGCTTTATAAAAAACACAATTCAAATAGTGAGATTTTGAATTATTTTGGGTTTTGCCTGAAGAGACCAGGAAACCCATCTTCAAAATGTCTACAGAGATTTCAAGCCAAAGGGGGAAACACCAGCAACCTTATTAAACACCTTCGGAGACATTGTATTGCTTTTGCAGAACTGGTGCCACTTCATTAGCCTAAATGCTTTATCTTAACATTTACAGATTAACCATTTCTCAGAAAAATGTAATGTTGCACTCATTTAATTTTTTCCAATTACAAATGAATGGTGGCAGCAACTTTGCCCTTATGATCAGATCAGTATGATCACGTCCCTGAGGCGTGCGATCAAACCGGTGTGTGTGTAACTTGCACTCGCACTGCCGTTTACCAGGAGAGAGGGGCTGAAGCGGTTAAAATAATGAAAAAAGCTACTCATAAAAGTATTTTCAACGTTACATTATGCTTATTTTTATGTTACCAACATTCAAATAATGACAGAAATAATGAAATAAAAGTTTAAAGCCATTGCCGGTTGAACCTGCTGTTTTAATGCAGCTATAAGTTATTATTATTATTTACTTATTTTTTTACATCCAACTAAGAATGTATTGGATAACAAGTTAGTCCATTAGAGCCTTCTTCCAGTTCATCCATCAGTTATTTTCACCACTTCCGGAGCAACAAGTGGAATGGCTAATTTCTAAGAACCACCTTTGCTATGACAAACTACAATATGTTAAGAATTAACACACTATCGTGTGGTATCGTGGTACTACTTGGTATCATGATACTTTAGCTGGTATAGTATCGGTAGATATGATTATGGTATTGTGACAACCCTACTGTACAATAAGATCTACTAAATAATTGTTTGTGGAAGTTTCTGTTGTTAACTTGGGCATCTTCACCTGATGAAGAGCTACATCCGTCACCCAGTAATTATTGTCCTTGTCAGTAGTCATTCCATGCGGCAAATAGAACCTGTTCGAAAAAAACATTTCATTAACAACGAGTGCAATCAATAAAAAATAGAAACAAACAACAAACAGCATTACTGTCAACACTATATGCCAGTATCACAATGCAACATGCCAAAACTTCTATTAAAATAAATGAATCGATCTACACTGCAAGCAGAAAATATCACTGATTACACTGTCAATGTCCAAGTTTTTTGTGCGTTTCACATGTTTTTAATTGTGAATTCATAGATTATATTGGGAGTACTCTAGTTTCTCACTGTCATGTCTATCACTTGCAGAATATATACACTTTAATGAGGGAATCTCCTGGACTTACATGTTTCTTCCTGAAGCTTTAAGCACTCGTCCTACAACTGGATCCACCACCACGATGGTCGACTGCTGGATGGGGCCCAGAGACTTCTGCTGGTAGATGTTGTTATTGTTAAAGGAGCTGTGTGTTTGAGAGAGAGAGAGAGAGAGAAATCATAATCTTTCTAGAAGAGCACAGCGTGTAACACTTTAAAAGGATTAGAATGAATACTTAACCAGAATAGTTGAATAGTTCACACAACATTTTATTCTGTCATCATTTATTTATCATAATGATTTTCTTTGTTCTGTGGAACACAAAAGGAGATATTGTGCTCATTTCCATATAATAAAAACATTTAAAAAGAGTCCCCTGTTCACTATGTAAAGCGCTTTGAGTGTAGTATCGAAAAGCGCTATATACATGAATGAACATTCATTCATTCATCACTCTGTTTATCTCGTTCATCTCTATGAAAATATCTGCAAGGTAGCTGAGAGAGCAAGCCATGTGTCACTTGTCCGCTAGGAAGCCATGCACCTCTGATGTGTCAGCTGTGCCCCTTCCCTTGACAGTCACCTCACCCCAGTTTGCATCAGCAAGGAGGGTTTTTTAGCACCCACCTCTTAGCAGAAGGCTGTAAATATCAAGGAGCTCATAGCACTGGCATTGACGAAGTTCATGATGTGTACAGCTGTATCCAAAACGTGATGCTGACAAGGTTCCATTTCTTTTGAAGCACTATTGATATACATTGCTTTTTGCTCAAACAATGAGTTGTGCTTGTATTTGTATTTGATTTGATTTTAAATGTCTGATCAACTTTGATGGCCTTATACACTCGTTGGAAAGTACTTGATTGGAAAATAAAACAAAGCCGTAATTAAGGTAACGGTCATCATATTTTCTGGACTTAGTTTATTAAGCAATGTTACCAAAGCATTTTCATCTTTTGTAATTGTGTGAGAACTGGCCAGTTCTAAACAAAAAAAGCAGCAATTCTACACCCTGTTAACAACTGTTGCTTGAGCTTTTGCATGTCTTAATTGTTTTTGATAAACTGTGTCCCAAACTACAGAGCTCACTAAGGGCCCCTGCTTGGGGACCACTGCTGTACAACAAAAAAACATAAAAGTAATCCATAAAAATTGTACTCTTTGTACAAAGTCTTCTGAAATCATATGATAGCTTTTGTGTGAGGAACAGAATGAACATTCACACCAATTAAAATTTGTGACACACGTGACAACCAGTAGCATTTAGTGTCAAACTGGCGTGGCGCATCTAAGGCACCATTTTTTATTTGAAGACAAGCACAATGAGATTTGAAAGCTACATCTGAGGGAATGAAGCTTTGTGGAAAGCGAATGTGTGAATGAAGCTCAACAGCATTTCTGTTGTATGGAAAAGAGCAGCATGAACATTTGACTACACATCTCCTGTGTTTAAAGGAAAAACATGAGGCAAGTATTTCTATCATCAAGTAAAAAATTATAGAATTTTCCTTTTTGAGGGAACTATTTCTGTAATCATAATTAGATTTTACAAATTAGAAAATGAAAAAAAATAAAAAAATATCTAAATCTATGTAAATAACAGCATGACAGCAATGTAACATTTGTAATCTAAAGCTAACACACACCATCCATCAGCCATGGCCTCACTGTGAACCTCCCAATGTAAGCACTTCTAAATAACAAACAAACCCAAAAGCTAGCCCAGCCACAAACACAGACAATCACAATTACATAAAATCAAAATAAAGAAATAAACCTAAACTCTATTGTGTCAGACCACTGTGGACACCTCATCTCTGTCTAATTGTGTTGAATTTCTTCCCAACTCCCAAATAAGATGAGTTTTGTGCTCAGAATTAATGGATTGGTTATTATATTCTCTTGCATCACTGACTGCAGCTCCATTAAAAAGAGCCCAAGAACACTGCAACTAAGCTTTAGGCAACTAATGGCCATTGTGGTTGAGTGTTAATAATGAGGCTGTACTGTAACTGATATCAGGATGGAGTGAGTGGGGATGAAAATGTGACTGGCTAATAAATGACACTGCCAAGTCAAGTCAACCTTTATTTATAGAGCACATCCTTTTTATTTTATTTATTTTACAAAAGCACAAGGTGTTGTTGTTATTGTGAGAGTACACAAATAAAAGTAAACCCTTTATAGTCTCTAATGATGTCTTACACTTATATGTATGCCCCATGACGGAGAATTGTATGTTGTTTCTGCTGTAATGACGATGTTTGTGGTAACATCTCTAAACTCAGCAGGGCATGATCTGAGACAAAGATGTTTCCAATTGAGCAATCAACAACAGATGAAATGAGGGACTTCAATATAATAAAAAAATCTATTCTAGAATAAATCTTATGGACTGATGAAAAGAATGTATAGTCCCTACCAGATGGGTTCAAAAGTCTCCAAATATCTGTAAAACCAAGATTTTACACACAGCTTACATGCTTTTGCTTCACTATGATAAAGGATTGAGTCCATCAAAAGATTAAAGTCTCCTCCCAATATTATATCATGAGGGGTGCCCGTGATTAGCAACATCACTTCAAGATCTATAAAAAAGCCCTGATCATCAACAAAATAAGACTTTGCCCCTGAATATCTACTAAAATGCCTAATTTATCTTAAATCTGTTTACCTCTGTTTAGTTTAAAGTTTACCTCATTGTTTGAGATATTTGATTTGTAGATGTTTACTTATCAGTGTAATAACTCCGCTGCACTTACTTGAGCCAGCACTAAAGAAAACATCCCAAATCTTCCCAAATTTTTTTGCTTCCTGTGGGGAAGATCCTTTTCTTGAAGAAACACCATCATATTTCTTATGTTTAAGAAGAGAAAAAACGATTCTATTTATGGGGTTCCCCAGCCCATTCACATTCCATGTGGAGAAAGATAGTCCACTCATATGAACATTTGACATTTTGACTTATTAGAAAAAATAGATTGTGTGTCAAAAATAAAATGATAAAGACCACATTCTAACATTAGTGCAACAATCAAACCCCAAACTTCCCCCCGAACCAAACAAACAGAAAAAAGAAAAACATCTGCAAAAACGTACACATTAACCCCACGCACGACAGCGCACACTGATGTCCATCCCTCTAAACTCAAATGGTCCATATATGCCTACTAGAGCCCCTGCGACAACTTTGCCGGTCTTTCTATTAAAACTTTGTAAGACAGAATTACACAACAGATGATAATCTTTAAAGCAACCTCCAGCCAATAGGCAGAATAACCACAAAGAACGTGTAAATTCATCCACATAACGCAAACTCTGGGAACAAGAAAATGCTGTGGTTCCTTCCTTTACTCCTCGCCTCGTGTAACAATATCTTTATCGGATGATCTCAGAAATTTGGCCAGAATTGATTAGCACCAGTCTCCCTCAGCGGGTCGCCGAGCCGAAACCCTGTGAGCTCACTCTATTTCCAGCTAATGGCCTGTTATGTCGCGCAGACTCGGAAGGAGCCAGTTTAGGAATTTCACCATATCCAGACCTTCTTTGGCCTCAGGAATTCCAACAATCCGGACATTATTCCGCTGACTACGATTTTCCATATCCACCAACTTTTCCCAGACGCGCTCCAAATCCACCTTGGTCACTAGCGGATTAGCAGCTATTTGCCTCTCCGATGACTCCAGATAATCAATCTGTTTCTCGACATCCCACATTCTTGTAACCAACTCAGTGAATTTTGTCTCCATGGCAGTTCAGCAATGTCCTTCGTCAGCATTGGCGACAAGTTCAACAATTCTCAGCGAATTTACCTCACTTCTCTAGCCAAATTGGCTCCCTGGTCTGCGGCCTTGTCAGGGGCTTCAGCTTGAGCATGTAAGTGTCTTTTAATGTCTCCAGAGCCAGAAGATTTTGAATTCTTTGATATATTGTCTTCCTAGAACAGTTAAGGATGATAATCTCACCGGTTTATGACACCGTGGCAGGCTCAGGGGTTATGGGAATTTGGCATGACAAGATAGGCGTGCCGACTTAAGTCAGGGCCAATGTGGTGACATGGCAAGGTGAGGCTAGTCGACTAGGCATGGTAGGCTCTCCGCTTGGCATGGTGCTTGGCTTCCAATAGCCAGCACCCACGCCTGCTATGAGCCATCACCCAAGCCTGCCATGGTCAAAGAGCCAGCGCCATTGAGTGAGTGCTGAGTCCCTCATCCGCCACTCCCAAAGTGAAACATGAACCACTAAGCACCAGGCCATAGTCCATCAATTCTGCCAAAGTCCATGTGATTTGGCCTTGAGGCAAACAAGACTTGATAGGCTCTTTTAGTCCAAAACAGAAAATGTCCTTCAAAGCAACATCATTAAAATTTACCTCGTTGGGGGCTGGGTAGCTCAGCGAGTATTGACGCTGACTACCTGGAGTCAAGAGTTCGAATCCAGGGTGTGCTGAGTGACTCCAGCCAGGTCTTCTAAGCAACCAAATTGGCCCGTTTGCTAGGGAGAGTAGAGTCACATGGGGTAACCTCCTCGTGGTCACAATTAGGGGTTCTCACTCTAAATGAGGTGCATGGTAAGTTGTGCGTGGATCGCGGAGAGTAGCATGAGCCTCCACATGCTGGGATTCTCCACGGTGTTGCGCACAGCGAGCCAAGTGATAAGATGCGTGGATTGAAAGTCTCAGAAGCGGAGGAAACTGGGACATGTCCTTCGCCACCCAGATTGAGGTGAGTAACTGCGCCACCACGAGGACCTAAGTAGTGGGAATTGGGCATTCCATATGGGGAGAAAAGGGGATAAAAAAAATTATAAAAAGTTTACCTCATTGGCCAAATCACAAAAGTCCACCACAAAATCCTCTAGGGAACAATTCCCCTGGCAGAGATGCAGGAGTGCAACTGATGGGTTCATGTAGGGGTCAAGTATTCTGTAACATTACAGAGCAGGCAAGACAGGCTGAACACAGAAACGGATGAGGACGATGATGATGTAAGAACCCAAGTGCAGTTTTATTTACAAGGTGAAATCCAAACGTGAAAGTATCAAAACAAAGAGACATATAGACACGAACTAAACTTGACCTGAATAAACTTAAGCAATGACTTGACAAACTTGACAAGACTTGACTAATAGCATGAAGACAGACAAGACGTTACACCAACACAATACTTGACCAAGGACAAAGGCAAACATGAGGGCTTAAACACACAGACTAGGGTTAACAAGATAACAAAAAAATGACAAGACTGAATTGATAAACAAGAACAAGACTAATAAACATGAAGCAATGGAAAGACAAGACTAATAAACCAAGAACCAATAAGAACAAAACATGTGAAACAAGATGGTCATATGATTATAAAAGACAGGATCACATGGGGGAAACAGGAAATCGCATGACAAAGACACATAACCAAACAAGGAAGTAAACCTATTTCAAAATAAAATACATTAAGTAAAAAATATTATTCAAAACATGAAACATATTATGCTAATTTACAGGTTCATAAGTTTATTTTGGAGGTCTACTAGAATAGGTTTACATGCTTTATTCATACTGAACATTGCTGCAGCAACTCTTTTCACCTTCTGTCTGAAACGCTCCGATTTAGCTCCTGTTTCTTTAAAGCCCCCTTTCCGAAAAGCCCAGTCTGCTGTAAAAGGTCAACTGGCCCAATCTGTTGTGATTGGTCAACCGCATGTGTTGGAATTGTAAGGCCCCTTACCATAACTGAGTTTCAGGATTATCATTTTGGATAGCCTTACACTAGCTTCTCACAATATATTTCTGGAATTTTGGCCCATTCCTCCAGACAAAACTGGTGTAACTGATTCAGGTTTGAAGGCCACCTTGCGCACACATGCTTTTTCAGTTCTGCCCACAAATTTTCTATTGGATTGAGGTCAGGGCTCAATCCAATAGATTGTCCTTAAACCATTTTGCCACAACTTTGGAGGTATGCTTGTGGTCACTGTCAATTTGGAAGGCCCATTTGCGACCAAGCTTTAACTTCCTGGCTGATGTCTTGAGATGTTACTTCAATATATTTATATTTAAATCAATATATATTTTCCTTCCTCATGATGCCATCGATTTTGTGAAGTGTACCAATCCCTCCTGCAGCAAAGCACCCCCACAACCTGATGCTGCGCCCCCGCTTCACAGTTGGGATGATGTTCTTCAGTTTGCAAGCCTCACCTTTTTTCCTCCAAACATAATGATGGTCATTATGGCCAAAAAGTTACATTTTTGTTTAATCAGACTAGAGGAAATTTCTTTGTCCCCATGTGCACTTGCAAACTGTAGTCTGGCTTTTTATGGTGGTTTTGGAGCAGTGGCTACTTCCTTGCTGAGCAGCCTTTCAGGTTATGTTGATATAGGACTCGTTATACTATGGATTTAGATACTTGTCTATTGGTTTCCTCCAGCATCTCCATAAGTTTGCAGTTATTCTGGGATTGATTTGTACTTTTTGCACTAAAATACGTTCATCTCTAGGAGACAGAATGCGTCTCCTTCCTGAGTGGTATGATGGCTGTGTGGTCCCATGGTGTTTATACTTGCATACTATTGTTTGTACAGATGAACGTGGTACCTTGGTCTTGGCTGATTTCTTTTGATTTTCCCATGATGTCAAGCAAAGAGGCACTGATTTTGAAGGTAGGCCTTAAAATACATCCACATGTACACCTCCAATTGACTCCAATTAGCCTATCAGAAGCTAATTGGCTAATTGCCTAAAGGCTTGACATAATTTGCTGGAATTTTACAAGCTGCTTAAAGGCACAGTTAACTTAGTGAATGTATACTTCTGACCCACTGGAATTGTGATAGTCAATTAAAAGTGAAACAATCTGTCTGTAAACAATTGTTGGAAAAATGACTTGTGTCATGCACCAAGTAGATGTCCTAAATTACTTGCCAAAACTATAGTTTGCTAATGTGAAATCTGTGGAGTGGTTAAAAAAATGAGTTTTAATGACTTCTGACTTCTGATCTACAGCCTTTGACACGGTCAACCATCAAATGCTCCTTTCCACCTTCTCTACTCTGGACATCACATAAAAAATGTATTATAACAGATGCCATATGTGAAGGGGCAGGGCAATGTATGTGTCAAGTGTTTCGACAAAAAAACTACTGCATAGGATTCACCTGTTGTTCCTCGCTCAAGCATCCTCTGTCCACGGTCCTCACGGTGCATTTAGTGAATTGATAATGGTAATTGATATGAACTTGGATAGGTTTCTAGGTCACTGGCTTTAGGACGGAGGAGCAAGGAAATGAGGATGCACAATTAAGAAATGAGAAGCACCCACAGATTATGATGGTGGTTAATTGGGTGAGGACTAGGGCTGCAAAAGTACATTGACGCATTGATTTGACAAATACATTTTAATGCACTGATTTGAGACTTATTTTAAGAATCAATTATTGTTCCCACATTAATACAGAATATGATCCAGATACCCTGTCATAATACACAAATCTTCTTGTAAAAGACATTGAGCATGGAAGATTGAAAGGGAAAAAAAAGCACACTTTTTCATGCTCCTTAGTTCACCCCTGCCACCCTACATAGGATAAGCCAGTAAATAAATGGATGGAAGGATTGATGCTGCTGTTTGGCTTCCTATGTCATAACTGTTTGTGTAATAAATAATAAATAAAATGATAAATAATAATATTAAATAAAAAAATAAAAAAATAAAATATATATATATATAATATGTTAAAAAAATTGAAAGCTGAATATTTCTTATTGAATTTTTAATGATAACATTTTGGGCGAAATATTTCCAATGTAAATATTCACAGCTTAAATACACATCCATATTAAATTGCAGCCCCCCAAAATGCAAGCACTGTTATTGCAATGTGTTTATTGTTCAATTAGTGCAATTCCGCATGCTTTTTTGTATCAAAGACAATTGTTATTAATGTACTTCCATAGTATATGCCACAAAATCCAAATGTGGCATTTTCTTCAAAGAAGTAATTATTAGATGAGTTTAGAGTTTGATAATGAGAGCTTCATGAGCGAAAGGTCAGTGTTCTTATCATTCCTTGATTAAAATCTTCATGCATTTAAAACAAAGTTTATACTTCTGTACATACTTGATTCCCCATCTGTGATCTCCTCTGTGGAAAATGACCAGGTTATTATCAGAGTCCAAAGCTAGACCAGACACCTGCCCCAGCTGCAGTTCCACCTCAGGCCAGTCTGACACCTCCACCAGATGAGACCCTGTGCACAAAAGTAATTTATAAACACATATGGCTGCACACCCTCTCAACTAAACGTCACAAGCAGAAGTCTGATTGCTGGAGTTTGATTCTGCTAGATGTGAGTGTTGTGGTGGAAATGATGATGTTCTGAGATGAAATGAAGGTTTTAAAGCTCTAATAACCACTAATAAATGCTTTATATGGATAATCAACAAATCACAACAGTTAAATCTCACATCTCTTCTTCAAAGAAAGAAAGGGAATAATTACAATGACATACTACCTAATAGTTTAGAAACAAAGTGTAACAGTGTGTATGTTGGGCACATTATGTGAATTTTCTGTATGCTTGGAATACTTAAATGATCTGTGACGTATAATACTGTTTCAGCACCACAGTTTAACCTGTTGGAGCATGTGTAGTATTCGATATGTCATGGTTTTTAAAGATTTTGAACATCACGCTCTTCACTCTCCATTGTTTGAACAGTCTGCTGACCGTAAAGACATTTTTTTTTACAAAATTAGATTAAAAAAGCGAAATAACCATATTTATAACTGAACGCCTCTCACTGAATTAAATATGCATGTAACATTTTGGTCAAAACATTTTATTAAAATGAATTTTAAATTAAATATAAATAATTTTACAAAATATTGTGATGTTTTGTGTGATTTTAACTGCAATATTTTTAACATAAAAAAATGGTGTGTTTAAGTCAAGGGCAAACATGCTCTACTAACAATAGAAATACTGTTCAAGAAAGGATGTTAAAATTTGAGTCTTTATAAAAAGAACCTGACTAAATAAATAAATACAGTAAAACATAGTGAGGGAAAAACAGATTCACATCACCTTCACATTTTAACAGTTCACTGTGTAAGTTTAAAAATATTTTGGGTTTCAGCCCACTTTATTATTAAGAAATTATTATGGAAATATATTTTGTATATTATTATTATAAAACGAAATATATTTAGTATACTAAAGTAGAATATGGACTAATTTAAACTTGCATGTGGCACATCTATGCAGTCGGTTAAAACCTTAAGTATTTATTATGGCAGAAGCTTTTATTTTGACAGAACACCGACACATCGGCTACAAACAAATGTCTTCCTTCAATGGCCTTTTACTGCAGAGAAATGCTCTCATTGACTCTTCTTTCCACAAAAAAACAAGTGTTATGTGGTTACAGTAGAATGTAATAAGTACTTTTCGCAGCCGAGCAATGAGTGAATTTAGAGTGCTGTAAATATAACACACTCACTTATTAGCCTCATCTTTGAGTATGTGTTATACACTACAGAGAACAGAGCTGCACACATACAATGTGCAGACTGTTTAATAAAAATTGTTTTTTTGTCTATAGGCCTACTTCGTGACCTACTTCGATAAGTTTAATTCAATTGAATATTGACTCTCTTGTCTCCGATAATAACCGTCTGCTCTCCTGTTCTTCACTGTTTCCTTTATTGTTGTCACCTGGCAATCTAACAAGCAGCCATTTTAGTTAGTGGTGGTGTATCCTTAAAGGGGCAGGGCGCAGTTCTGCTCCGCCACAATAGCACGAGTAAATAGCGAGAGTCAATAGTGTTCGACTGCTATCTATGAAGGAGCATATCATTGGTCATGTTGTTCGTGAATGAACTTCTGACTGGCTGAATGTGAGGAGGAGCTGCATGTCGTTCGTTCAGTTCATCAATCTCATACAACAGGAAAAGGAGCCAGATTAATTAATTATGAATAAAAGAGAGTGATGACCACACAAAAAAAATAATTATGGACATTACTGAAGTTCATAATAATTTTTTTAGGACAGTATTGTTGTCTTTTTTGGTATACCTTGATAAAAAATGTTGTACTCAGCAGTTCACAATATTATATTTGTGGGGAAACGCAAATTAATCCAAGTTCCCCAGCATTCTACATGACATTTCCTCAAATGCTACCACCCTCCCCATGCTTAAACACTTTTCAGTGTTGAAGTCTCTTGGTAGAATTGTACACCACTCAAACTTTAATATAGGATAACTAGACTCATTCTGGTCATGAATGAATCATGCTATTGGTTCATTGCAATTACTGTAAAGACAAGTTGGCACCATCTGCTGGCACAAAGTCGTAACTTTTTCTGATTATTGATTCATACAATTGACAAAGATAAGAAAAACATATTCACAGAATCAGCATTTAACCCCCACTATTACCCCTCCCCCTCCCAATCCCCAACCGCACCCTGACCCTCAAAAAATATCCCTGTGGTCACACATGAGTATACAGAAAAAAGAAAGAATGAAAGAAAAAAAGAAAAATATATAAATAAAAATGCAAATAAAACAAATAAATAATAATATTCACACACATTTAAAACTATACTTCTCACTTCACTGCCCCTCCCTGAGAGCCCTCCAAGAAGGTAAAATTGCTGTCCCATTCACAAATTAATCCAAGTTCCCCAGCATTCTACATGACATTTCCTCAAATGCTGCCACCCTCCCCATTTCTGTGCACCACTCTTGAAATGAGGGTGCTCCAGCCGACTTCCATCCTCGTAGAACAATCTGTCTACCGATCATAACACTGGATAGAACCCAATTTTTTATGTGTTAATCCCCTATATTAATGACTGCCCCATCGCCTAAAATACAGAGTCTAGGGCAAAATAAAATTTGAGGGCCCAATACATCACACATTAAACTCTGAACCTTCAACCAAAATGATTGGATCATAACACAATACCAAAAAGCAAGGGTTGTGTCTCCATCTTCTGATTGTCATAGCCAGCAGGTGGGTGTGTCTTTCAGACCAAGACTATACAATCTAGAGGGGGTCCAATAGAATCAATGTAAAATCTTAAATTGCATAAGACACATCCTTGCATCTCTAGATGTAGACTTGATGTTTCATAGAATCCTAGTCCACACTCCCTCCTCTAATACTAAGTTTAAATTTTTCTCCCATAATCTCTTGATAGGAGTTAAAGCCCCATCCCCCAGACACAAAATTAGCAGGGAGTAAAACACTGATGCCTCATCACCACTCCCAGAGTATCTGCTGCTTTAGGGGGGTGTATGCTACTCCCAAAAATAGTACAGAGCAGGTGGCACAGCTGTAAATACCTAAAGAACTGACATCTGGGAATCCCAAAATGTTGAACCAATTTTCAAAGGATCTCAACACTCCACTCTCATATTCCTCACAATCCACTCTGACCAGCAGAATGGGGACTTAATAATATGGAATTTTGGGTTCAGCCATATGCGAGGCAACATTTAAATAAATGTTAAACACTCTGGACACTTTTGTCCATACCAAATGCAAATGCGAGATAAAAGGGTGTAACTTAACTTCTCCGATTAGTTTGATAGAAAGACTTAGGAATGGCGAAATAGGAGCAAGAACTTCCTGTTCAATACAAAACCAGGGAGGGGCACTCTCAGGTGGAAACAACCAATGAGCCAAATGTCTGAGACCGAATGCATATTAATAAAACAAAATTTTGGGTAGGCCTAGCCCACCTTTGTCAATCGGCCTATGCAATTTACTGAATTGTAATCTGGGATGTTTACCATGCCAAATGAAGGACTTCGCTATGCTATGAAATTGCTTGAAATAAGAGTGGGGGACATCTACGTACAGGGAGAGATTGTAGCAGATAGTTAATTTTGGAATACAATTCATTTTAATAACATTAACCTTCCCAATCGTAGATAAATGTAAAGAAGGCCATCTCCCCACATCGCTCTAAAACCTTTTTATTAAAGGTTCAAAATTAACTCTAATTAAATCACACAAATTTGCAGGGAATAAAATACCCAAATACTTAATGTATTTGGGTATTTTGTAATGTATTGTATACTTAAATTTTAAGATTTATTAGTAAATTATGTACACTCCCAGTTGATAATTCCACTGGGAAATTATTAATTATAATTAGATGATAGCAAAGCATCCAAAAATCTATTCTAGATTTGGCAATGGCAATTGTCATGTTTCAGATAACTCTCTCCTCTGCAGCTAATGAACTATCACCATAAAACACTATCATATTATCCAGTGAGCAAACACTCTGCACAACACAAAGCATAATGACAGCAGTGTGATGGACGGAAATGGGCTTCTTAAGAAAAAAAGGAAATGGATATTGTGGGCAAGAGAACAAATAATTTCTCAGCTGACATTGTTATATGTGTGTACTGAGCAACTCAAAATAAAAGCTCACTGTACACACAATCAATTTTAATAGGCCGTGAAAACCGTCAGATACCACTTTTCCACCAAAATGGTGCTGGTTCTCATGCCAGATCCAGTGCTCAGCCAGTGATCTGTAAACCTCTTTCTATGTTAATGCATAACCTGCTTACAAACACACTTCTTATGAGTTTTTTTTCGCAGATGTTAACATTCAAAGTTATTGGATTCAATCACAATCTGCATTTGCAGTAATGGTAATGGTCTGCACTTACATAGTGCTTTTCTAACCTTAGCGGTTTTCAAAGTGCTTTACACTGTAACACATTCACCCATTCACACACACTCACACACCAATGACAGAGCTGCCATGCAAGGCGTTAGCCTGCTATTGGAAGCAACTTGGGGTTCAGTGTCTTGCCCAAGGACACTTCGGCATGTGGAGTCAGGGCCAGGAATTGAACCACCAACCCTGCGATTAGTGGCCACCTGAGCTACAGCCGCCCCATCATTTTTAATGGTCAAAAATTATAACTATTAAAAATCATAGCAATGACACATGATATATGCAAGTAAAATGAATTTGAATGAAGAAAAGTGTCTAGGCCTTTGTTGAATACAACTAATATTAATGGACAAGAGTAGAATGGTTCCATATTGGTCTCCAGCACCATGTCGGTGGAAAAGGGACAAGAGAGATGCTTTACACATTTTTTCCATTGCTTTTTGTTGGGTTAAAAAAACTAGGCCGAAACCCACCTTGTTTGTCCCCCTGAGCCGCCCCTGTGGCAAGCTGTCTGGCGGGTACAATCCTGCTCCTGGAGGGACTGACAGTGGATTCTAACTGGTGAAACTTGTGCACTCTGTCCCTCACCAGAACTGCATCCTCTTTCGTTTTGTAGCCTAACCGCAGCCAGCCCAGGTCTTTCTTTTGCATAATGCTATCAATTTCTGCCATCAGATGCGCCTGAGCATGGGCCGCGTCCTCTGGGTTATACTTATGCACACGGACAATGTCCTCTCTCTCCCCCAGCAGTTTAGAGAGGAGGGAATAGAAGTTACCTGCACAGGGATAAACACAGGGGAAAAAGTGGAAAGACAGTAGAGGATGGGTGGTGTGACCAGAAAAGACAGAAAATCATTGGAGTGAAGGAACGGAGGACATACAAGTGGTGTTTTATTCTGTGTATTGTACACTCAAAGGTACGGGGTTAATGAAACTGACACAGGAGTGATAAAATGAGATCAGAACCCACCAACCCTGTCTCTGCAAAGTTAAATCAAATCTTTCAACTAATTTCATGACCAGCTTAATAATAAACTGGGTTACCTTTTCTTGGTATTCGGATAGAGACATGAATACATCTGTACAACACTGTTTATGTAAAGCAAACACTACACAGAGAAATTTCGCAATGATGAATGTTGAAATTAAGCTTCAAGAAATGTAGTGTTGTTGATGTAGTTTTATGTGATCTATTTTTGTTTTACATCGTCTTGTGTTTTGAAAGTTGATGTTTTGAAAACTAATGTAACACAACACAACACAACTCAACACAATGCAACGTACAGTAACTCAACGTAATGCAGCATAACAATGTAAAATTGAATAAATTAAATGTAGAAAGTCATTAATGCAACTAAATGATGAATGTTGAGAAAGCAATCAGCAACTTCAGGATGTGCATTACAGTGATGTAATGCACATCCCCCCCCCACCCCCATGGGATTTGTAGCCTCTCTAAGCATCACGAAAAAAAAACACTTTTAACAGAAGTATTGTGTTTTAACAATGTAATTGTTTAAGTACATCAATCTTCACATTTATGCTTTTAAAGCCCACATGCCTGGCAGGCTTCCATTTTAAGTGCTTTACCTTAAACACCATTTATTCCAACAGAGGGATGAGTTGAAAATATCAGTGGTAATTGTCAGCAAACCACAGATAAACAAAAAAGTTAAAAGCCTGGCATATTGCTTAAGCAAGCAAGGGAGAGCTAATCAGCCTTATATTTGCTAAAGGAGGATGTGAAAGTAATTCCAGAAAGAACATGATCACGTTACAGATGGGCTTTCTTTTACACAGTGAGGTATGTTTCTTGTTTTCTCATGTCAAGGGATCTGGCTGTTCATTCAGCAGGAAAAGGATAGTCCCCATTATAGAACAAATCCTGCATCACCTACATGACAACCTTCAGCCCATTTGTAGTGCATCTAACAGCATCTCAGTGTGTTCATTCAAATCCACCGTAAATTTGGGAGGTTTGGGTGATTTTAGGTGCACATCCAAATCCATTTTGCTGTGTGCACACCAGCAAAACACTCCTGATTCCACTTGAAAAGGTGGTCTGGTGTACGGTTAATGTGAACTGTGTGTTAATGCGGTATGGTTTGCAGTTCAATCAAGTAATCAGACCTAAGCAGTGCAAGTAAAATGTTATGTATCATTTGTATCTTTGCATACTCTGTTTTTTTTATAGCATATAATCAGTGTTGGGTAGATTACTTCTGAAATGTAATCTGGTACCGATCACAAATTAACTAAAATTGTGTTCAGCAATGTCATTTTTAGATTACATTTAAGATTACACAATTTGATTACTTATTGCACGTTTTAATGAAAATTATTTATTTTAGTGTATTAAGTAACAATTTACAGTCAGTTTTATAAAAGAATTTGTAACAACATCATCAACAGACTAAACAGTAATGTCAGTCTCTGAGTCCAAGCAATCAAACCAAGTATATAACAGCCTTAAAAAGATGTGAATGCTCAGCTAGTTTATTTGTGTTATAAACATCTGATTTTCAAAGGACAACAAGAGAACCTCACAAATGCATCAGACTAGATCTGTGTCCTGACTACCTCAATGAAGGGAAGTTCTCATCAATCAGAATCTGCCAGGAAACTTAATATCCACATGTACCTGGATCGGCATCCTAATAACAGCCAAGATAAATACAGCAAGTGATTTATCAAGCTGTCTGGTTATACTGGAGAGGACAGAGATAAATCAAGTTTAGGTTACTGCTGCTTGCTGAGAGACAGATATGCATATGACCTAAACTGGTCCTAACTGCCATTATACACCAAACTCTATAGACAGTTACTGTACGCTTTTTCAGCAGCTGTATTTTTCCAGAAGTATATTTCCATAAATTTTCTCCATAGGCATTTCAGTAAGCTCTTCAATAAGTATTGCAGCACACAACCAGCTCTGAGATTAATCACAACATTACAACATCAGATTTAAAGCAAAAAGCCATGTGAAAATCAGAAAAATGGGCAAAGGTACAAGACTGTATAATTAACAAGAGTAATTATACATTAAGTAATTAATGTAGTATCTGTTTTTTGTACTTAAAAAAAGGCTACTCAGGCCTTAAAGGCTCCGCTTAGGGTGGGGGCGGGGTTAGGGCATCTGCTGCCTGTCAGAACAAACCCAGGCACCTTTGTACAATGTACATTTGTGCTGGTCATTGATTACACATGACGCATGTCCCAGGAATAATAAACACAGGAGGGGAGGTACTGTACGTACCTTGGCTGCATTTCCTGATAATGATGGATCTTAGGGCCTCTTAAGAGCATTTTTTACGTGCAAAGTTACGAACGTTTGCTTCTTTTTGTGTGTGTGCGTTTCCCAAAAATGCTCTCAGCATGAATGTGCATGGCTCGTCCTTTTGGCACTGTCATGCATTCTCTTGTCTTGTTGGTTATTGGGACGAGTGCATGCTGCAAGATTGACATAATAGCAGAGCATTCTTGCCAATAACCAACAAGACAAGAGAATGCATAACAGTGCCAAAAGGATGAGCTATGCACTCTCACGTACACTAGACAAGACACTAAATAAAATTGTCAAAGCTCATCCACAAAGACAACAAAACACAATCAACATAAGTGTCAATTGTTTTGGGTTTGTCTCTCACGACCTAGTGCATGCTTCGCATTGCGCCCACTTTGTGAAACGCATCCTGGTCGTGAGTTGTTGCTATGTTGTGCTGTGGTTCGGCAGCTTTGGTCTTGGTGCCTGCTTATTTGTGGCAGAGCCCACGCACAAATGTCCCATTTTGAAATTTGGCATGAGCATATGTTGCCTTTGTCTCTGGTGATATGTGCTCTTGTCATTCGGGTGTACTGTCTGTGAGAGCACGTGGCTTTGTTTAGTTTCTGTATTGCCACGTGTCTCTCAGTCTAACATCACACCCGCCTCCTTGTCCTTTCATTATTAGGTTATTGGTTTCACTTGTCCCTCGTTAACCTGTTTGATTTCTCTCCCTTTATTAGCTCCTCATGTTTGCTGTCCTGGGCTGGAATGTTTCATCCATTGGTTGGTTTCATTTCCAGTCAGTTCAGTTCTTCGTGTATTTATTTCAGTTGGTTTTGTTTGTGTTCTTTTCTCCCTTGAGATAGTTTGTGTTATGTTTGTTTTCTATTTAAAATAAAAGCTCTTTGATGCCATCTGCACTTGTGTCCTTCATTAAAACACCCCATTCCATGACAGAACATTCCAGCCACTACTGGACCCAGCAGAGGCACAATAGGCATCTTCCTTTTTCCAACTCCCCCATGGCATTTTCCGTCCGTCTGCGCATGATCCAGCTCGTCCACCTCTGCAATATCCGTCAGAGGGGAACTAATGTGAAGAATTTTGCCTGTGATTTTTTGACAGCTGTGGATGAGCTGTGATGTCTCTTATGAGGAGACTGATCTTAAAGAGGTATTTAACATCTGTCTCAATCAGTCTCTCAGTCGGGGGGAGATGGAAAAGCTGTGGCATTTGGGCTTTTGGGACTTCGAGTGCACTCCCATTCCCGGAGGAAATTCCCCTGGTATGCATTACCATCTTCCCACCCACAACAAGCCCAATCCCCAGTCCTCTTATGACCCGTAAACAAAGGAGGAGTAAGAACAGGTTGGTTGCAGCCCCCCTGCCCATTACCCTGGTGTCCTCCTGGTGGTGTAAAGACTCGCCTCACTCCGAGTGGAGGACGACAAATCTCAGTTTCCTCCGTGTCTGAGACCGTCAACCCTTCTCATGTGGCTTATTGAGCACGTTACTGCAGAGACATAGCATGTGTGGAGGCTTCACGCCATCCACTGCAGCATCCAAGCACAATTCACCATGCACAAACCACATTATAATGTCCATGAGTGAATACCCAATGTGACTCTACCCTCCCTAGCAACTGGGCCAACTTGGTTCCTTAGGAGACCTAGCTCGAGTCACTCAGCATGCCCTGGTATTCGAACTCGAGAACTCCAGGAGTGGTAGTCAGCGTCAGCATCATGCCCCAAGATAGTTTTATTTTTTTTACGTTTTTTTTAACAACCAATTACCTTACACAGTCATTGCTTCATTCATCAGGTGTGCAATTGTAATATTTCCTTTTCACAAATTACTCTGTGGGTCGATATGAAAGCTTCCAAGACCAGTGAAGACAATGGAGGCCCTGTGTATGATCCTGCCAATGACAAGCATTCATTTAATATTTTGAGGTTCACATTATTGCGGAGCACAAAATAAGGAGACGTGGGGAAGCTGTGCTTTAGGGACATTCAAAATCAACCGGAGGTCTGCTCTTTACTCCCAAAAGTGAAAACGGTGACAGCAATGCTGCATGTGTGGCAGGGGGCACAACAAGGGGAGTCAATAGAGCTAAAATGCTACCACTTTGCTGTTACCAACTAGCCCACACAAATAACTTTATTTGAATTACTAATTAATCTATTAATCAGTTTTTATTTACCATTTTATAAATGTAGTTATAATTACTATTAGCTTTAAAGACTCAGCATAAAGTGTAGCTATAGGCATTTACATTTTTTTACTTGTATTTTGCGCTTGTCCTGCATAAGTCTATATAAGTCTATGTCCTTACTATCCTTGTTTTTGTACATGTCAATAAATATATCAATTAAATTGGTATCACAATTCCCTGTATGTCTTATCTCATTATTATAATAAGTCCTGGTTTGTAAATACCTCCAAAAAAAAAGAATATCAATTCAAGACTATATATTTCGGAAAGTTTCTGAAAGCTATCTAATTCTCCCCTTGATGAGATTGAACAAAAGGAGGTGATGCCAATCCTCCACCAGTGCTGAAACCTCCCATCAATCTTTGCCAGCTTAAAGTCGGGGTCAAAAGCGACCCACCTCAATAGTCTAGTTTGTCTTTCAAGTAATGGTGATTTACACTCCTTAAACCAGATTCTAAGGGAGACTTTAGTCCATTGATTTAAATTATTAGAGTGCTGCTCATACAAAAGTTTGCTGCCCAATACTGATTGTAGTGAGATATCTAACAGGGAGACCTCCAAGTCCTTCCACTTTGCTATATATTCTGGGTTACAGCAGCACGCTAATGGCCTTAGTTGAGCCGCCATATAGTAATCAGATGTTCCTTTGGACAGTTGGAGTGTTTTGAATTGGATTCTTGGCCTTCTCCACCCCCCATGAATCTTGAAATCCACTTATCCCACTCATTAAATTGTTTAAGCGGCACCTCAACAGGTAAGGATTGAAAGAGGTATAAAAGTCGGGGAAGCACATTCATTTTAATTGAATCTATCCTATTATGCATCCCTAGGGGCAGTTGGGACCACCTGTCTATGTCTGATTTAATGCTCTTATTTATAGGCCCATAATTACAGTCATATATTTTGGAAATATCTTTAGTTATGTGGATCCCCAGATACTTAATATCTGAAGAGTTCCATTTGAATACAAATCTATTAAGCATGTTTTCTGGGGGGTATAGTTATAGCTTAGAATTTGCGTTTTTTGCACATTTAATTTATATCCAGAATAGGTTCCACATTTTTTAAGGATGGACATCAACCTAGGGAACCTCTGGTGTCGTAACAAACAGCAGCACATCATCCGCATGCCTCCAGCTATTATGCCTTTTATCCCCTTATCGTCCCTAATAAACTGTGCTATGGGCTCAATAAATAGAGAGAAAAGAGTTGGGCTGAGGGGGCAGCCTTATCGGCAGCCTCTCTCCAGGTTAAAACTCTGAGAAAGATGTCCATTGATCTTTATTCTAGTGTTTGGTAAGTTATATAGGGTTTTAATGCATCTAATAGACTCATCTTTAAAGCCAAATCTTCTCAGCGTCAAATACAGATACTTCCAACGGACTGAGTCAAAAGACTTCCGTGTCCAAACTGATTACTATAGCTTTGGTATTCCCCTTAGTCACATGATCAATCACGTGCAGCACCCGCCTTATATTATCTTGTGTCTGTCTGTTACGTACGAAGTCTGTTTGATCTGTATCCACCAGTTCTGGTATAATGCGTTCCAATCTTCTAGCTAGTATTGATGCATATAATTTATAGTCCATGTTCAAAACCGAGATTGGCCAGAATGCACTACATTCCTTTCTATCCTTGCCCTCTTCAGGGATAATCGAAATTATTGCCTCCCTCCATGTTCTAGGTGGCTCCCCTCTAAGTATATCATTAAAATAATCAAAAAGTATGGGAACTAGAAGGTCTTTAAAGGCCTTATACCACTCAGCCAGGAAGCCATCTGTTCCCGGTGCTTTGTTAGCCTTTAATCTACAGATTGCTTTCCCTATTTCCTCCTTTGTAATCTCTGCCAATAAGGCTTTATTCTGTTCTTCACCTATGGAGGGTAGATCCAGTGAATTTAGAAATGTATTTATTTCCTGTGAGCTGGTTGAACTGGGTTCCTAATACAAGTCTTTATAATAATTCTCAAAAATATTATGAAAATCTTCTAGCTTGTGGCTGATATTTTTAGTTTTGGGATCCCTAATTTCACATACACTCACCTAAAGGATTATTAGGAACACCTGTTCAATTTCTCATTAATGCAATTATCTAATCAACCAATCACATGGCAGTTGCTTCAATACATTTAGGGGTGTGGTCCTGGTCAAGACAATCTCCTGAACTCCAAACTGAATGTCAGAATGGGAAAGAAAGGTGATTTAAGCAATTTTGAGCGTGGCATGGTTGTTGGTGCCAGACGGGCCGGTCTGAGTATTTCACAATCTGCTCAGTTACTGGGATTTTCACACGCAACCATTTCTAGGGTTTACAAAGAATGGTGTGAAAAGGAAAAACATCCAGTATGCGGCAGTCCTGTGGGCTGAAAATGCCTTGTTGATGCTAGAGGTCAGAGGAGAATGGGCCGACTGATTCATGCTGATAGAAGAGCAACTTTGCCTGAAATAACCACTGCTACAACCGAGGTATGCAGCAAAGCATTTGTGAAGCCACAACACGCACAACCTTGAGACGGATGGGCTACAACAGCAGAAGACCCCACCGGGTACCACTCATCTCCACTACAAATAGGAAAAAGAGGCTACAATTTGCAAGAGCTCACCAAAATTGGACAGTTGAAGACTGGAAAAATGTTGCCTGGTCTGATGAGTCTCGATTTCTGTTGAGACATTCAGATGGTAGAGTCAGAATTTGGCGTAAACAGAATGAGAACATGGATCCATCATGCCTTGTGTGCAGGCTGGTGGTGTAATGGTGTGGGGGATGTTTTCTTGGCACACTTTAGGCCCCTTAGTGCCAACTGGGCATCGTTTAAATGCCACGGCCTACCTGAGCATTGTTTCTGACCATGTCCATCCCTTTATGGCCACCATGTACCCATCCTCTGATGGCTACTTCCAGCAGGATAATGCAACATGTCACAAAGCTCGAATCATTTCAAATTGGTTTCTTGAACATGACAATGAGTTCACTGTACTAAAATGGCCCCCACAGTCACCAGATCTCAACCCAATAGAGCATCTTTGGGATGTGGTGGAACGGAGCTGCGTGCCCTGGATGTGCATCCCACAAATCTCCATCAACTGCAAGATGCTATCCTATCAATATGGGCCAACATTTCTAAAGAATGCTTTCAGCACCTTGTTGAATCAATGCCACGTAGAATTAAGGCAGTTCTGAAGGCGAAAGGGGGTCAAACACAGTATTAGTATGGTGTTCCTAATAATCCTTTAGGTGAGTGTATATTAATATACTAATTTCTCTCTGCCTGCTGCTTCCTTAACCTCCATGCCAAGAGCTTCAAGGTCCTTGGGCCATTTTCATAATATCTCTGCCTAGCAAATTCATTTTTTTTCTCTATTTCTTCCTCATACGGTTTATTTATTTCCTTTTTGATGTTGCTTATTTGATTTAATATACGAGGTTCCTCCTTTTCAATGTGTTCTCTCTCTAAAACAATTTTTTCCTGTAAATCGAGCAGCTTTTTACATCTTTCCTTTTTCCTATGCAACGTGAGGGCTATAAGCTTTCCTCTAATCACCGATTTTGCAGCATCCCACAAATGCTTGCCGATACCTCCCCATTATCATTGTTATCCATATACTCTCAAAATTCTCTCTGCACATATTCCTCGCATGTACTATCGTTCAAAATACTTGTATTGAGTCGCCAAAGCTTATTCTTGTTTTTATTTTCTAGATGTAAAGTTAAGTAAACAGCTGAGTGATCAGAGATATCTCTGATCCCTATCTTGCAGTCTATAAGTCTGTGCCTATCTGAATTACAAATAAAAAAAATAGTCAATTCTTGAATACACTCCTTTACTTGCTGAGTAGAATGTGAATTGTTTGTCTGCTGGATGGAGAAACCTCCAGCAATCAAACATTCCCAACTCCATAAACATTTCTTTAATTATCCTGGCTTTAGTAGTTAGCCTTTTTAGTGTATTAGAGTCGTCGAGTTTGGGTTGCATCTGGATATTCCAGTCTCCTCCACATATTAGAACTCCAGAGGCTTCAGAAGCTATTTGGAAGATTTCACTGATACAGGAGTTGTCCGGGCCTGGGGGTATATACACATTGACCAGCATATCTTCCCTCGGGTCAAGATATCCCTTAACAAAAACATATCTATCACTAACTTCAGAAACCATTTGAAAATTTGCATAATTAGGAATTAGAATTGCTACCCCTCTCCTTCTCCCTTTCTTATAGGATGAGTAAAAATTTTTAACTTCTCATGTTCTGCACGATTAAGGTGGGTCTCCTGCCAGAATACTATGTGTAACTTCTCATTTTTCATCTATGCAATAGCCTTACTCCTCTTAATTGGATTGTGTAAACTGTTTACATTAAGGGTGATCACCCTATAATCCTGACATTGCATTTAATCCCACAATTAACACTATATGTAAAATAACATGTTATCGGTGACCAAACTTTAACTGTATTTGAACTATGAACCAAAATCAGAACTTAAACCAATAAGTAAAAAAAAAAACAGGTAGACCTCCATTTTGAAATAGTAAACCACTTCTTAATGTGGAGGGGGGTAGTCTAGCTATCCACCAATGCCCCCTTCAGTGCAACCTGTAGTACCCTTGCTTCAGGAGTATACTGTATGCACTTCAAAGAATCAAAATAAAATAAAAAAATCTCTTGGCCGTATTTGTCGGTCAATTACGTTCTCTCTTAATGCTATTGGCAAACCTATTCAATTATAAATTGGAGATTGAGTCCAATACAAACATGAGCTGGTTATCCTGGGTTACATTCAGAAAAAGGTCAAAATAAAATCAAAAGCACATGAATACACACACACACACACACACATACATACATACATACACATATACATACACACACATGCATAGAAAACTCAATCTTATTGAGGTGAGTGATATCAACTAAAGGCAACAGAAGCAGTCTTTACGGCCATACGTTGACGCCGTTTACATTATTCCTTAATACAAATATCATTACTAAGTGACCATAACTGGTCAATCGTCCTGCTTACCTGATTCCTTTTTCTTATATTGTAAGATCATTCAACAGTCCGTTACCTCCCACTACCGTTGCTTCTAGATCTATCTTGGCCGATGAATACCCCGCAGTTTCTCCTTGATACGCTTCGGTTTAAGGTGCTCTCTAATCGCTGCCACATGACTCTCTTAGCTTTTTCGGGTATCCCAGACTGAGCAGTCTTCTCCCATTCAACAGGGAGTCCCCTCTTCTTCAAATCCTCTGTTGCGGATCCATAAGTCATCGGCCCACTATCGAAAAAGATTCGTAGCTTCGCAGGTGGTGGGGTTTGAAATCGTATTCCTCTTTCCCGGAGAATCCTCCTAATCTGCGTATATGCCTTCCTTTTTGCTAATGTTTCTGCTGGATAATCTTGGTCGAAATAGAGCCTCCTGCTGCTGTGGTAGATCTCTTTTTTCTTCCATGCAGAGTGCAGGACCATCTCTTTTGTTTTAAACTCCTGGAAGTTCCCAATCACTGACCTAGGTTGCGCCTCGTTAGGTGGTTTGGGACAGAGCGCTCAGTGGCACCGCTGTATTCCGAGTTCGGTTTCAGCGAGGGGTTCCAGCCCTTTTCTGATAAAATTGTCAATAAATTGGTGAATGTTGTTTCCCTCAGTTCCCTCCGGAATGCCATAGATATGAATGTTGTTGCGCCTGGAGCGTGCTTCCAGATCCGTTAGCTTCATCTGTAAGTTTTTCTGGGCTTGTAAAGACTGACTCAGCGCTTCTCTAAAGTCCGTGGTCCACTCTTCAACTTCGGTCAACTGGGCCGCAGCCTCACTCACTAGATCCGTTGCAGTTTTTAAATCAGTTACTAACTCGCTTAGCTTCCGCCGTATTTCTTCTCTTGTATCAGATAAATCTTTTTTCAAGTCATCTCTGATTTTGTCATGAAAATTGCCCAGCTCAGACTTCGTCTCTGTGGCCATCATTTTTATGTCTGCACGGATGGCGGCGATGTTAACATCCATTTCTTCCGCTACTACCTTTGCTTTCTGTCCCTGTCCGCCATTACACTCTGTTCTCTCATATTCCACGATCGTGGCCCCCTCAATTGTTATTTTGTCGCTCTTCTCCACTTTCCCTGTTAGTTTTCCCTTGCTCTTCCTGTTTTTTTCCCCTTCCACCATTAATTAGAGTAACATTTGGAAGTTAGCTATATTTAAATTGGGGAAATAACTCAGACCGACCAAGACTGATCGTTCATGCAGCCATGCACTTCAGCTTTCCGGCGGAAGTCCTCATAAGTCTATGTCCTTAATATGCTGGTAGCGCTGTATGATTACTCTAGACCACTCGTAAATCTACAAAGCATTTTGAAGAACTACTTAAGTTACGATGGCTTTGGGAAATGGGCCGCAAAACTAAGATCAATAAATCTTAAGATGGTTTCTACGATCTACGTTTTGGAAAACAGCACTGGACGTTCAGGAAGCTGCAGCCAAGTATACTTGTTGAGACTAAACATAAGCAAGAGAAAATAATAATTTTAAGATTTTACTATTCAACAAATTAAACTTTAGCATTTAATATGTTTTACATCTGTATGTATAGCATTGAATAATGCATTGGCAATGTACACTTAAGATTCTGTTGCCTAGAAAGTTTATATGAATTGAATCTGCATATTTGATCCTTTTACTCAAAAAAGTCCACTGGAAAACAGCAGAAGATACTTGTATCAAAGATTGTAAAAATGTGTCTAATTAACTATATACACAAAAAAACAACAAACATTTATGTACATCTTTAATTAAAATAAATGATGACTAACCAATTTATTGCTAAATATAAAGTAAACATATTTATGATTTTCTACTGTTTGTTGTAATGTATCATGTACCATTTATCATAGACAACAGTGCGATACATTTTTAATTGATTCACAGCCATAATAGAAGTATATAGATTGCTTGACAGTTTAGGGAGGCTGATTCGATTAAAATGGTCTGACTGGTCTCTATCAAAGTGTTTTAAGCCGGATGCTCTGTATGAGCAGTGCAGAAAAGTAGATTAGGTGTAGATGATCTTTGCGATTTGTCAGAGACTGAACAGCTTATATTATAGCCTGTTCAAATCCAGCAGAGGGAATGCAGGGTGGCTTCTGTCCTGATTCACAATAAACAATAACACAGCTGCTAAAATATACCTTCGGCTTAAATCACACCATATCTTAACCTGGTATGAGCTGAAAATTTCCCAAAGAGAATTAAACTCTCTGTCCACATTAAAAGCGAAAATGCTGCTTCAAAAACCAAACAATCTCAACCAATCAGAACATAATTGCTGATGTTTAATATATAGCTCTATTTAGCCCAAGCAAACCATTCTACATCAGATGAACAATTTGAAGCCTTTCTTATTTCCTACTTTTCTTACTTGGATAGTTTTGAGCGATTAGAGGTTATAGTTATTTAGCCTATTTATTTGTTGAATAACAGTTAGTTACCCAGTTCAAGGGCTGTGCTTAAGAAATGCATCTGATCAGGGACATATGTCACATGGAAGTCTAGTAATGGGTTCCTTAACACCAACTAATCAAATAGTTTGAATGTGTATGGCTGTAGTGGTGCTTTAATGGGGATAATTAAATATGCAAGTTTTCCAAGAGGGTTTTACTACACTGACAGCACGCAGATCAAAGCACTGCCACAAAAATATTAATATAAGGGAAGAAGTGGTCACGGATAGAGGATGGCTATTTAAAATATATATTGTACCAGTAAACATTGAAACTCTTCTGCAGGCTCTTCTTTTTAGCAAGACAGAGAACGATAAAATATGACAGGGAATGAATACACCGCATATAAGTTTGTCGGCCATGTTTTGCCAGCAAAATCTTTCCGAGATTACCATTGGTCAAAGGATGCCAAAAGTTTAAATGCTTTCAACTTTTAGACACACGACGAAGTTTAATCTGTGTATCACGCGTTCTTTTCATATTCAATGATCCACAATCAGAAAAACAAAAAAGGACTTGTTATTTCATGAATAATTTACAAAACTAATATTAATAAACAAATAACGACTTGCTTTTTGTGGTTTTGGTTTTATGCTGAAGTTAAAAATAGTACATTGGAAAAATGGCTAAGAGACACTGTGCGTTTTGATAATTTGATTTTGCATCTAAAAAGAAACTAAAAAAGGTGAAAAATTAATTAGAACATGTGGGTGGCCCTGAAACACCCCTTTATTCTCATTGGTCAACCTACACTGTTGTCGATTCTTCCTCAGTGCCATGAGACAGAATAAACAGTTCACTGCTGTTAAATTGTTCCGATGAATTTGTCTCAATTAACAAAAAACTAATTTATATAATCTATTCTCCAAAATGTGTTATGTTTATTACAACTGTGCTATCTCTCTCAATACAATGCCTAAAACACATCACAGTAAAATGCTCACTGAATTCAGTCACTGTTGAAGGGGCTTCACCTTCGTGCCAGCATGCTCAAGCTTGCAACTCAGCATTGGGGCAATCACTGGCACGTCAAGCGAGTGATAATAGTGAGAGAGATTAATCTTTAATATACATATTTATTTTGATATTTATAAATTAGTATCTCAGTGTGTATGCCAAATGTCTTACAGTTATCACACCTCATAAAAATGTTCTATAAACGCAGTGCAGCTAATCAGTTCTGCTCTTCATTACTTGTGTTATTCCATTTTTTTTATTGTTTATTTGTGCACAAAATACAAAATGTAACGAACCAAATAGCTTTCAGCAGTGTTTGATATAATGGCAAGGGATTTTCTAGAACCAAATTAGCAATTTAACATGATTACCCAAAGATAAGGTGTTGGAGTGATGGCTGCTGAAAATGGGGCCTGTCTAGATTTGATCAAAAATGACTTTTTTCAAGTATTGATGGTGCTGTTTTTTACATCAGTATTGTCCTGACTATACTTTGTGATCAGCTGAATGCCACTTTGGTGAATTAAATTACCAATTTTCTTCCGAAACAGCAAAATCTGAACATTATTCTAAACGTTTGACCACCAGTGTAAATATGAAGACGCTCAAGACGACATGTAAAACATTAACTAATGTGATAATAAAAAGTGTTATCAATTACTTTGTGTCTCATTTTATGAGTTGAATTCACATGAGGTCAGGAAAAGGAGCTGTTTAAACCACTCTATGATGATTTAAAGTAATATATATGCAGTAGAAAATATTTTATTTGTCATGTTTACATTCTGAATTCATGGAGATATTGAGCAAACAACACGTGGTCATAATATGCACCAAATAGACCCCGTTATTATAATTTATGATGATACTACTACAAAGTGGGTGTATAAAAGAGTGTAAATGGGAAAAACAGACAAAAGAATGATGATAAGAGAGGCATAATACTGCCCAAAGTAACATATTATGTTACTTTGGGCAGTTGTGTGAATGGCTTTCGCTGCAGATGGCACATGAATGAATGGAAACTTGAGTGTTTGAGTTGATTTGATTCCCTTTGTAGACTAATTAAACAATCAAAACCAAAAATTGCTTGACATTTTCATCTCAAATGTTATAGCATAAATCATTAGCTATACATATAGCCACATATTTATCAATGAAGCAATAGCACAAAATAGAGATTCAAACAAACCTTTAATAAAAATGGAGTAATACATTGCAGTGTTTGAAGTTTGTAATTGTTTATTTCAAAGCGCTGGTGCTGACAACCTTTACTAGTCTCCTTCATCCTTCTGTCATTTGCCATACAAGTTGATCTGTGGTTAATGTCTACAGACCTCCGCGTGAGCAGAAATGCTGAAATGCGCTTGGAGTGTTTCCCAGCCAAAGAACATTCACAGTAGTGCCATCTTTGATTTTTAATGGCAATGAAAATGAGGCTGTGAAGGATAGTCTTACCATTTCTTTAATGGCACGAATGCTATAAAGTTGTCTAAAGCACCGATTTCATCAGATTTTTCACATTTCATATTGTCTGGGATTTTTGGTCTGCAGAATGTTCTAGGAAAAATATATTTTCAATGTTTCGTTGTCAACGGAATGATCCAAATTCATGATTTAAACTACAGTACAGCCAATTGAAGAGACTGTAAGTCTGTCCCTCACAGCCTCATCGTTGTCATTCCCATCCAAATTTGAAGATGGCAATGCTGTGAATAAGGTCTATTGCTTTCTCAGATCAGCTCAGGCTGAATTAAAGCTTTAAAAACTGCTATTCCACTGAATTTTAAAGACACTGTACACAGTAATGCTCAGAATATTTCTTTTCCCGTCTCTGAAAATATCTGTACTTCAAAAACCTTCATAATTATTTTTAACTCTTTTAATTTTTAGGGTTGTTTTTTGTATAGCTTGATAAAAAGTCAGCAGTTAAGAATATGACAGATATGCTTTGATGACATTTGTGGGAAAATGCTTATGATGCTTATACACTCTGCAGTGCTGAAGTCTCTAAACTTGTAAACATACACATTTTAATAAAGGATAATTAGACCTGTTCTGGTGGTAAATGACTGCTTTTGATTCGATGCAATTTCTTAAAAGATGGTCATTTGGTTGCATCTACAGACACAAAGGCGTAACTTGAAAAAATGGTCAATGAACCAATGTTTTTAATGAATGGAATCAAAAGATTGAGTCACTGAATTGAATGAAAATCACCACAACCAGGGCGTGGTATGAGTGTGAAGCGATTGTCTGACCGGGGGGTGGGGGTGGGGGGGGGACTTGGGTGTTCGAGTGAAATGAGCCCGAAGTGATCATCTGTGTTCCACAACTGCTTTCGGGTCCTTGAATAATGTACAACATGCGAGTAAAGTCAGCCGGTGAACTTTCTGGTGACCTCAGGTTTAATGGTTACTGCAAACATGTTTATTAATGTTCTAGCTTTAACAATTATTTTCTAAAGAGAATTTCAGGATCTAGATGAAAGTTGTGAGAGGTAACCATGGCACCAAGTTTCACACATCAACCCTGCACTGTATGACAAGATGATTCTTGCCACTTAAAACTCCTTGTACGTCAGTACATTTGTCATTTTTCGGCAATATCTTTCCTGCAGTGCAACAGTTTTGTATTTGTACTACAAATCCATCATGCATGTTTCATTCAGCCACTACGTCTGTCATTTGTGTGTGTGATGATGATGCGTTTCAGAACTTTCTCTCAGTCCCAATCAGCTCTGTAATATTTCCATTATTTAAAAAAAATCTTACCCTGGTCCAGAACCTCTTCCTCTTCTCTCTTAGGCTGCTGCAGCTCCAAATCTTTCACAACATCTGTAGAATAAGATGAAGACACAATCAAATGATATTCATTGTACTTGGTGAAATAAGAGAAGGCAAGTTTTAAAGGGGTTAGAGAAAGCAGCAACTCATTCAAGAGCAAAACCACATGCACTCCTGTAATTCTTCCAGTGATTTATGAGTATTTTATATGCTATGCATAGGGCTAGGCAGTATGACGGTACATAGCTTTTGATATTTACAGGATTAGTCAACCTGTAAATATATATTTGCACTGCAATTAGTGGGAAGGATTGCTTTTTGTTATTTACACTTGAGAATAATAAAAACATAAGAGAGACATGTCCCAGACAAGTCATGACGAGGAAGAACTTGCTATAAAGGGGTGTAACAAAGTGGAATTTAGTTGTTTAAGTTTGCTGAGCACTGCCACATCAATATACCATTCAACTGAAGTGCTGTCACAGGTGTGTGGCTTTAGTATTAAAGGGGTCATGGCATAGTTTTTTGTATTTTTTCCTGAGGTATTTTTATTTGGAATTTGGGAGAAATGTTGTCAGTAGTTTATAGAATAAAACACATTTTTTTAATTTTACTCAAACATATACTTATAAATAGTAAATCCAGAGAAACTACACATTTTACAGTGGTCTCTTAATTTTTTCCAGAGCTGAATATTTAAAAATCAATTGGAAGAGAATGAACCAACTGCACAACAACAAAAACTGTACTTCAGTGTTTACACATAGCATACATCCAACACATTGCATCTGAATAGACTTATATAATTATGTTTACTCAAGCCCAGCAGCACCATGGACTATAAATATCAAACAGTTAAGCAGATAGAATAGTTCACATGAAAATAGAAATTCTCTCATCATTTACTCATCCTCATGACATCCCAGATGTGTATGACTTACTTTCTTCTGCAGAACACATATGAAGATTTTTAGAAGAATATCTCAGCTCAGTAGGTCCATACAATGCAGATGAATCATGACCAAAGCTTTGAAGCTCCAAAAAGCAAAAAAAGTCAGCATAAAAGACTACAGTGATTCAATCCCTTTGGGTGAGAAACAAATCAATATTTACAAATACAACATTTTTCACAATAAATGTTCATTTCCGAGTTTCCATGGCCTCTCATTTGACGTAAGCATGTTGGCATGTTTATGCGAGAACACGTGAACTATACAACCAGAAGTGCCACTCTGTTTACAACAGAGGATGGGAATGCTGTACACAAACCGAAACAGGTATTACAATTTTAAAGAGCGATATCCACCAACAACCCAAAAAAGAAGAGTAAGAACCATTTTATAGAAAGATGTCAGAAGAGGAGAAACAGTTTTGTCTGAACTGGAGTATCCAGACCAGGAACTCAGCACAGCCAGATGCCTCAGGGAGACAGAGAGTACAGGAGACTTAAATATTCCAGGCTCAATGCAAGTTAAGCTCAATCGACAGCATTTGTGTGGCATAATGTTGATTACCAGTGGTGGTGGCGTAGTGGGCTAAAGCACATAACTGTTAATCAGAAGGTCACTGGTTCGATCCCCACGGCCACCATCATTGTGTCCTTGAGCAAGGCACTTAACTCCAGGTTGCTCCGGGGGGATTGTCCCTGTAATAAGTGCACTGTAAGTCGCTTTGGATAAAACGTCTGCCAAATGCGTAAATGTAAATTACCACAACATTTTATTTTGACTCCCTCCTTTTCTTAAAAAATATTTGAGGTTGCAGTGAAGCACTTACAATGGAAGTGAATGTGGTACATTTTTGGAGGATTTAAAGGCAGAATTGTTAAGCTTATAATTTTATAAAAGCGATTGCATTATTTCTTCTGTTTAATCTTCTGCATTATTTGTGCTGTAAAGTTGCTTAAATTGTCATTTGTACAGTCGTTTTAGGGTTTGTTGACATTACATCGTTATGGCAATGAAGTTGTAAAATTGTCTATATCTTTAAACAGAAAATGTTAGTAAATGTTAATAAAGTTATATTATTGAAAAAGAGAATAGAAGTCAAAATTAATTCTTGTGGTAATCAATATTCTGCCACAAATGCTGTCAATTGAGCTTAACTTCTATTAACTACCAGGAATATTCCTTTAAAGGGTTAGTTCACCCAAACATTTTAATTCAATCATTATTTACTTACCCACGTCATGACGAAATTTGTGTCATGCACACTGAGTGGGCAGCAATCCGCAATGTGGACAGCCCAAGTATAATTTGGCCTTAAGTCATGTCCTTTTGATTGCTTATAATATTAATCCCATTCACACATGTAACCAGGTAAATTACAGGAAAATCATTGGATTGCCTTTACTGGTAAAAGTACCACATGTGCTGTTCACACATACCATCAATATGGAAATGTATAGGTATAGATACTTCCCATTAAGGGAAATTTCCAGAACAATATTTACCATTTTTTTTCTTCAAAAAGGTTGTGTTCACACATGACCTCTAACCTGAAAGATTCAGTAAATATTCTGGAAAAGGTTGTATGTGTGAAAGAGGCTATTGTCTTTGGGATAGTAAGGTTATGCATGTTTCCTCAACTCTCTGCGTTCGTATTGAAGAATCACCATTGGCTAAAACAATTTAGTTTTAACTAAGCCAGTCTTTTGATGACATGAAAGCGTAATGAAACTGAAAAAGATATCAAGCAAACCGAGAAAGGTGTCTTCACACAATATATAATGTACATTTTATTGTTATATTTCACCTTATTTTAATCAGATTTTAGCTTTTTAAAAATGTAAAAATGTGACATTCTGTCAATTTGTCATGTCATGAAATTGCATTTTAAATAACGATACAAGCTGTTGTCACGGTTTCAAATTTCATAAATGTTTTACGATAATTTTTGTCTTGAGAATTCACATTTTTAATAAAAAGAAAAAAAAGAAAAAATAAAAAAAAAAATCACAAGGTTGGAACTATAATGAAATTTAAGGCTGTCACGATTATGAAAATTGGCTGCCAAATAATTGTCAAACAAGTAATTGCGATTATGACAATTAATTTTCAGTTTTAGGGCTATGACGATTAATTGTCTGTTCTTTCACAAAAATGATTAATTGTCATACAAACTGTCACTATGTGTGCGGTTACAGACTCAATCCACACAAGCCTTGTTGTGAAACCATGTGCGAGAGAGTTTAATGAAAAGAAACAGGTTATACACGGTGAGATGAAGACACAGATGGAATGACAAAGGCAATCGGTACACTGGAGGATATACACAGGACGGTAAGCAGGCAAGTTACAGTAAGTAGACTTCTCTGGGTTACGAGGGAACAACAAAGATGAGTATCCAGGTAAATATACAATAAGGTAAACCTTCGGGCTTTGATTAATTTGGAAGGAGGAGCGAAAACACTGTATGGGCAGCACAGACAAACAATAGTCCTAAGTAAGGCTTGACAGTGAACTGACATGAAAGTGACATATTTAAGCAGTCCTTGATGAGGTGTGCAGGTGTGGTGAATTACAAGTCGGGAGAAGAGGAGCAGAACACTGAGGGAGGTGGAGAGCCCGAGGGAGGCGTGAAGTGCTTCATCCACACAACAAAGTCATTTATAAAAATGTAGCCTGGGTCATAATAAAATAAGGGTATATCATTTCCCTTTCAGGCTTCAAAAACATATGAATGACAATCAAATATAATATAATATATAAAAGTATACATTTTAAAATCGTTAAAATAATATTTTATCTATCAAAATGTTTCTAAATAACTACATTGTCTTATTTTTCAGATTTAGTCTTTTTATTTGTAACCCAGATAACCTGTATCGCTATTATATTATATTATGCAGTAGTAAAATATTTCTGCCTTAAATTCTTACTTTCACACATTAAAGGCTCTCTGATTAAATCGAAGCGTTTATTTCAAATTAAAGAAAACTTTGAGATTCTGTTTCTTGCATTTTATCAACTTGCAACTCATCCTCTCTGTCCCTGCATGTCATTAACACTGCGTGAATGAACCTGCAATGACCACAGACATTTGCCATGACACAATCATTATATTAAAGAAAATTCTTATTAAATGAATATGTTTATACCTCATTTATATTGTTGTGGGAGTTTGGCGGGAGTAGACGGCGCACACATTAGAGCACTTGAGAAGGGATTCAACTTCACATCTTCATAGCTATATATACTGTTGCAATCAAAACTATACAACCCCCCTGACCAGCAATATGTTCCATTTTTAATCGAATTAATTACATGGTAATTCAATATATAATGATATATATATATATATATATAAAATAAAAAAATATTCAGATAATTTAAATGCATTACATTCTTGTAGCAGAAGAGTTCATCATTGATAAGACTATAGAAAAGCGGCTTTAGAATACAATGTATTGTTTACTACCATATTATTGATCATAAGTCAATCATTGGCATACAGTTCACGGCAATCCATTTCACAAGTGAATTTGTCAATCAGTTGGAGATTTATTATGAGGGCTTGTTTAAGAACCCGTCAATGTACACCTGCATCAGATTTTTATATGAACTGGATTCCCCGACCTCCTGGAGCAAGTTATTGGAGTGCCCATCAAAAAGCCCTGACCTCAATCCGATAGAAAATGTGTGGGCAGAACTGAAAAAGCGAGTGTGAGCAAGGAGGCTGTGGCAGCGGGGGCGTGGTCAAGTGCCCGTCAGGAAGAGAAAGCGGTAAGCACGCTTGCACCTGAGCTAAATTATGTCTAACATCTGTCTCTAATTTCAGTGAGCATGGGGAGAGCGGCATAAAGTTGGCCACAGAACCTCCAGTTAGAGAGAAGACAAACAAGCGCCAGTCTAGTGTTGGCATGATATGAGAGAGTCAGAGATCAGTTGTTGAGCTGGAGATCATTAATTAAAGGCTGCACCTGGGAAACGAAGAAACCAGTTTCCTGTGTTCTCCTTACCCTCCAGGCCTTAAGTTTGTTACATTGGTGCCGAAAACCCAGAAGGAGGAGGGATGCCCGTCGCAGATTCCTCGACACTACCGTCCACTCAGGGGAGCGCCGCTACCATCTGCCGGGTGACGGAGTAGCCCGACCGCCCAGACGCGGGGAACGGCCGTCGTCCACGGGGCGAGTGGGGACTGGATTCCCCGACCTCCTGGAGCGAAAGAGCCGCTGCCAGGGGCGGAGGAGTGCCCTGCCATCCCCCAGAAACACGGAGGGGTCAAGGTTAGACCGCAGTCCACGAGGGGAGGAGGGAAGTAACTCCCCGATCGCCTGGAGCGGTAGGTCCGCTGCCAGGGGCGGAGGAATGTCCCCAGATGCCACCAGAAAAGCGGAGGGCGTCCTGTCCTCTGGGGGTCGGAGATTTGACTCCGGTTCACCCGGAGAGGAGCGGCTTTCGTCCGCCGGAGAGTGTGGCATAGTGTTCGAGGACCACGCGATGGTACATCAAAGAACCGGTGAGTGAGCTTCTTCTCTCTCTCTCTCTCTCTCGCACCGTGTTGGCCTTTTCCCTTGCCTATTTTTTGTTGTTGTTGTTTTCACCTCCTGTCTCCTCCCACGTCGAGTAAGGCGGGGATGATCTGACGGGGCGCAAAGCACACCCCTCCCCAGGGAAAGAGAGGGGGGGGGGGGTGTAGGTCATGCCGGTGGCACCCCGGCCTGAGGTAACGCCGAGAGGAGTGTGGAGCGGAGGGGGGCGGGGCCGGGCTAGAATGTCGCACGCCAGTCCCCAATCGGCCTGATGGGGCGCGCGAGGGATAAAGGCGGCCAGTGAAGACGGTTCGAGAGAGAGAGAATTACGGGCATGTCCGTCATGTGTGTGTTTATGTTTGTGCTTTTGGTTTGAGATTTTATATTATTATTTAAAATATTATTTATATTGACAAGCCGGTTCTCGCCTCCTCCTTGCCCATCCTTAACCGTGTTACAGAGGCCTACAAACCTGACTCAGTTACACCAATTCTGTCTGGAGGAATGGTCCAAAATTCCAGTGTGGCAGGGCGGAGGGCGGGGCCGGGTCGTGATCCTACGCACCCGGTCCCGTATTAGGCTAATCAAACCTCAGAGGCTTGATTAGCCTAATACTGCACCGGGTGCGTAGGATCATGACCCGGCCCCGCCCTCCGCCCTGCCACATCCAGCAACTCATTGTAAGAAGCTTGTGGAAAGCTACCCAAAACGTTGCCTGGCTGGACTTGAGTGGGGGCCACAGAAAGGCTGTTCCATATTGTAGGTCGCATCAAAGCGCAGTCAACGTGAAACAGTGCGCAACTGCAAAAGCCGCCGGGGTAGCGCACGTTGATGGAATAACTGTTTGCATAAATAAATTATATATATATACACACACACACACATATATATGAGGTCTGGGTAGCTCAATGGTAAAGAACAGGCTACCACCCCTGGAGTTCGAATCCCAATGTGTGCTGAGACCTCCAGCCAGGTCTCCTAAGCAACCTGGGGTAACCTCGTTGTGATAGCTATAATGTGGTTCGCTCTCTATGGGGTGCATTGTGAGTTGTGCATGGATGTCACGGTGTATGGCATGAAGCCTATATCTCCATGGTAACATGCTCATCAAGCCACGTGATAAGATGTGCGGGTTGATGGTTTTAGATGCGGAGGCAGCTGAGATTCATCCTCTGCCTCCCGGATTGAGGTGAGTCACTACGCCACCACTAGGACTTAGAGCACATTGGGAATAATATATATATATATATATATATATATATATATATATATATATATATATATATATATATATATATATATATATATACACACACACATATATATACACACACACACACACACAGTACAAATTTTGTATTACAAATAGTGTTCAAACCTCCTTAACTTTTCTGATTCGTTTGTCCTGGCACAGACTCAATAAAATATAAAACGAATCGGTTACCTAACGTAACCTCGGTTCTCTCTAGATGAGGGAACGAGTATTGCATAAGCTAGCTTACGCTACGGGAAAGATTCATCTTTTCTGAGATATTGAAGCCAAAAAATTATCCTTAATTTTGTATCATTTGTCAACGCAGTGCAGCAACTGCAGACCTTGAGCGGGCTAGCTAGCGAGCTCATTGGTTGCTCTGCGGCAACTGCTGCAGCCTATAGATCGAACTTGGGCTGAACTTAGCGTCCAATGAGAGGCGTCCACGCTTATTGCATCAAAGCCCGCCAAAATGGGCGTGGCTAGATTGCATATAAGCGTAGTTCGTGAGGCTGGAACCCTGGTTTTCATTGAATGAAGCGAAAGTCGCCGTGGGCGCGAAGCATCGCCGGCTACGCAACACTCGTTCCCTCATCTAGAGAGAACCGAGGTTACGTTAGGTAACCGATTCGTTCTCTTACGAGAGGTTCTCTCGTATTGCGTAAGCTAGCTTACGCTACGGGAACCTATTGTCAACGCCGTGCGTGCCAAGCATCCACTGCATGAGCCCCAGGGGTGGGGGGACCCGGGGGAGCCCTTGTGAGTGGGGAAATAATATTTGGCCGGCAAGAGTGCGGGCCAGTGTGTGTGTAATACATAAGCACATAGTGGGAAGGGAACGACAGAGCGGCGGTGCCGGTCTGTGTGGAATGAGTCCCATCAGTGCAGCTCACCAGGGGAGCTGTAGCATATTAAACCGCTAGTAGTTTTGCCTGCAGGGCGGGCACTTCCAGATTGTAAAATCTGACAAAGGTGGAGGGGGAAGCCCAGCCCGCTGCCACACATATGTCGTGAATGGAAATCCCGCTGGACCATGCCCACGATGAGGCCATGCCTCTATTGGAGTGAGCCCTAATGCCCAACGGGCATGGCAGGTCTTTTGACGCGTATGCGGCAGCAATAGCGTCCACTATTCATCTAGACAGTGTCTGTTTCGAGGCGGCGAGACCTTTGGTGCGCCCTCCGAACGAAACGAAAAGCTGCTCAGAGCATCTGAAAGAGGCGGAGCAAGGAGTATACAATCTCAGTGCTCTGACTGGGCAAAGGAGATTGGCGTCACGTTCGCTATCGGATGCTGGCAGCGCCGATAGGGAAATGACCTGTGCTCTGAAAGGAGTACCGATCACCTTGGGAACATAGCCGTGTCTAGGCTTTAAAATGACCTTGGAGTCACTTGGTCCAAACTCCATACACGCAGCGCTGACAGACAGCGCGTGAAGGTCTCCCACACATTTGACTGATGACAGGGCAGTCAGAAAAACGGTTTTGAGTGAAAGGTATTTCAAATCCACGGATTGAAGCGGTTCGAAAGGGGGGGCTTTCATAGTTTCGAGAACTATAGAAAGATCCCAGATAGGAACCGATGGGGGGCGCGGGGGGTTCATCCTTCTAGCTCCCTTGAGGAAGCGGATGACCAGCTCATTTTTTCCCAGTGACTGGCCGTGCAGGGGTTCAGCGAACGCCGCGACGGCCGCCACATACACTTTGAGCTTGGATGGGGATCTGCCCTTATCCAGCAGCTCTTGTAAAAACACGAGCAGTGACGACACCCCACATGTCCGTGGATCCAGGTCTCTGTCGGTGCACTATTTTGAAAACACAGACCATTTTGACGCATAGAGTCTTCTCGTGGAAGGGGCTCTAGCGTGTATGATGGTGTTTATTACCCCTTCTGGCAGAGCGACGGGTAGTCGTTGATCACCCACGCGTGCAGCGCTCTGGGTGGGGATGCCAGATCGTGCCGCGAGCTTAAGAGAGGAGATCTGCTCTCACTGGGATGGGCCATGGTGCTGTCAGTGACAGCTGCGTAAGCTCCGGGAACCATGTCTGATTCTCCCAACGCGGGGCTATGAGGAGCACCGAGTGACGCGTTTCCCTGATCCTCTGCATTACCTGTGGCAATAGCGAGACGGGAGGGAAGGCGTAAAGCGGGCGGTTGGGCCAGTCCTGGGCCAGCTGTCCTCGCTCGAGAAAAATATTGGGCAGTGAGAGTTCTCTTCTGATGCAAGAGGTCTATCTCTGCTCTGCCGAATATGCGCCATAACTTCTGGACTGTTTGAGCGTGCAGGGACCATTCCCCTGGAGGAATATTGTCTCTGGACAGTCTGTCTGGGCCATCGCTCAGGTGGCCTGGCACGCGCGTCGCCCTCAGCGAGCGCAGGTGGCACTGGGACCAACTCAGTATGCGTTTCGTCAGATGGAAGAGGTTCCTGGATCTGACACCGCCCTGACGGTTTAGGTAGGATACCACAGATCTGTTGTCCGAACGGACCAGGACGTGGTGACCCTGAATGACCGGGAGAAAGCGCACGCGCGCACTCGACCGCTATCATTTCCAGACATTTTATGTGAAGGAGCTTTTCCTGAACTGACCATAGGCCAAAAACCAGAGAGCCCTCGCAGACCGCGCCCCAACCCGTGTTGGACGCCGCCTGTTGAGATGACTTTTCGGCGAGATACAGCTCCCATCGCCACTCCCGCTGATAACATTCGGCCACTGTCCAGGGCTGCAGAGCTGAAATACAGGTCTGAGTCACCTTGATCGGCTGGCGGCCTGTGGCCCAAGCCCGGCGAGACGCCGGGTGTTTAGCCAATGCTGAAGCGGGCGCATGCGCAGTAAACCCAGCTGAAGTACTGCTGCGGCTGAGGCCATGTAACCTAGCACTCTCTGAAATGTTTTCAGAGGCGTGAGGCTGTTCATCTGAAAGGACGCGGCTAGTCGCTGAACACGGCGCACGCGCTGTGTAGATAAGCGTGCCGTCATTGCCACGGAGTCTAGTTCTATTCCAAGGAAGGAAATTGCCTGACTGGGCTGTAGTGAGCTCTTGGTCCAATTGACTGCAAGACCCAAACTGTTCAGATGGCTGAGGAGAAGTGTTCTGTGAGACAAGCTCCGTATGTGACTGTGCCATAATCAGCCAGTCCTCCAAATAGTTCAAAAGCCCTGACTCCGCAGGGGTGCGAGCGCATCCATGCACTTCGTGAAAGTACGGGGTGCTAAAGACAGGCCGAACGGAAGGACGGTGTATTGATAAACCTGGCCGTCGAAGGCGAATCTCAAGAATGGCCTGTGACGGGGATTTATCTGAATCTGAAAGTAGCCATCTTTCAGATCGAGAGAGATAAACCAGTCCCCCTGGCGAGTATGCGCGAGGAGTTTCCTGATGATGTAAGCATTTTGAACGGTCTTTTTGCAAGCACCTTGTTCAAACCCCTTGAGATCTAATATTGGTCTGAGGCCGCCGTCTTTCTTGGGAACAAGAAAATTACGGCTGTAAAACCCCGACTCGCTCAGCGAAGGCGGCACTTTCTCTATGGCCCTTTTGCACAGAAGGTTTGCTATTTCTGAACGAAGCATGCAGGCTGCTTCCGTGTTCACAATAGTTTCGAGCCACGCTCTGAAGTGGGGAGGGCGGCGATCGAACTGTAGCAAATAGCCCTGTTTTATTGTGCTTAACACCCATTTGGATATCCCTGGGATAGCTTCCCACGCTTTGAAGCGTAACGCTAGAGGGTGAATGGCCAAATCGCCCTGATTGCCGCTACACAGCCGCTGAACAGAATGTGTGAGCGCTTACTGTGCTTATGCATGACTGCTTGCAGACAGCAGGGACAGGCTGTTCTGTGAGTGAATTCCCGATTGAGGTGAATGGGGAAAGAGTCACATCTGTTAAGTGATGCGCAAGCATAGTCACGGGCACGGGACTTACATACAGAGAAGTGTTTGCTGGCCGTGTGACAGAGCGGGCAGAGAATGGGCGCCGCGACGTATTCGGTGAGCGCGTTTATTGACTCTAACACTCGAGCGGGTTGTGTCCGCTTTATGTGAGTGGGCTCTGATCAGGACACGGGAAGTGTAATGCTTGTGTGTAGAGGTGAACACTGGATTGTGGGCACATTTTCTACACATAAGGCTGGTTGTGCGACAGAGCGGCCAGAGAAGGGGCGTGCGCGCGGATTCGTGGGCGCGTTTATTGACTCTAACACTCGAGCGGGCTGTGTCCGCTTTATGTGAGTGGGCTGTGATAGGAACACGGGAAGTGTAATGCTTGTGTGTAGGGGTGAACACTGGATTGTGGTCACATTTTCTACACATAAGGCATGTTTGCTCTTTACAAGATTTCTTTGGGTCGCCGTGAAAACGGTGTTTGAGTGCAGGCAAGCGGGCAGTATCACCGGCTTGTTGGCTGCTGAATCCACCACTGTAGTAGCCTGAGAGAGGGGGACTGACAGGGGGCGAAGCTTTGACGGTGGTCCGGCCGTGGCGGGACTGAGCCTTCGTTATTTCAACAAGGCTAGGAGGACTTCGGTTGCTCAGGTTTCAGCGCAACCTTAGACCGAGGCCCGCAGGGGGGGCTGCGGTCTGAGCGCGATCGAGGGCGGCCGCCCTGTCGACGCTGAGAAGTCTGACTTTGTTGAGCTGGGCGCTGTGAAGAGGCTCGTGCAGGAGACTGGTCACGTGGGCGGCCTGCAGAGGAGCTAGCGCGACGCGGCAGGAAGTGGTTCATGGCTTGGGTAGCTTTCTGGACTTCTGAAAAGCGGTCAACAATGCCACTCACCGCGGAGCTGAAGAGACCGGTCGGAGAGAGCGGTGCGTTGAGGAACGTGGAGCGCTCTGCTTCTCCCATGTCGGCTAGCGTTAGCCACAGATGTCTCTCGGTCACAGTCAGCAAGGCCATGCACTTCCCTAGAGCTTGGGCTGCAGCTTTGGTGCAGCTTTTTTTTTCTTAGACATGGTTCGAATTACGTGGGAGCCAGTGGGAGCTGAGCTCCCATAGAGAGAGGATGAGCTCCCATGAAAGCAGTAAAATCATACACCTGTGGGGGTCTCTAAAAATCAACAGCACCATTATTTTAAATTACAAATAAAGCATTTTTTCCTTCAATATATTCCTTCAATGTTTATGTTAACCCTTTTGCATGTATGATCGATCAACACCGGTGTGATTAGAACGGTCAGTGCATCACGTGATCAACTGCTAAATTCAAACGTGCTTTCGCGCTTTGGCTGGCGCTGAGCCAGAGACAGACAGCTCAGTGCTGCTGTCATGTATCACAACCATAGACAGATCAACTGTTCTGTGTTTTCAACCACATAATGTTTATTTTAGGTTTCAGACATTTAAATACACATAAGTACTAGCAAAAAAATATTTTGAGTTTGTAAAATACACACTGATGTCTAGGGAAGTGGCAATAATAATCCTTTCCATTAACGTTACGTTACAATAAGACACGTTTTCATATCAGATACACATTGCGTAAGTAGCTTTACATTTTACTCTATTCTTCTCCAGTTCACCGGCCACTTACTTTCATGTATTTCGTGAGAAGTTGAGGAATTGACGTGTTGTAAAATAACATGGCGCTTCCATCGCACATACAGCTCAACTAACTTAACGCGATCGTTATAAAGGCGTTTAAACAACAAAACACATCCACTTGCACATATTTGACAATCGGAATATCAGTGTTTCATGTTATAGCTAATACATTTGTGAATATTTTGTATAAAAAAGGAAAAATGACATAAAAGCAGATCATCATTCATTCAGCTCTGTGTTGTGGTTGCGCTGTGTAACCTGACAAGCAATGATGCGTCACCATGGAAACATTAAAGTGACAGGTTCTAAATAACGGTCACCTAGAATAACTCACGCTGGGGGATCAGTTAGAATATTTTAGAAATAGTGTAAAGTTCAGAACCAGCAACCATGCCACCAAAAATAAAAAGACTGCTACCAACATCAGGTACAACTTTGGCAAAATTCGGGTTTATTTAAAAAAAACAAAAAACATCATCAGAGGACAGTCTACTCGTTTCTCTACTCCTGTATTAATAAACATTGAAATCAAAAGAATCAAGTGCAGTGTTAAGCAATTATTTATCACACACACCACGCCTGCTTATAGGCTACTTTTTTTTTTTTTTAAGAGACCCCCACAAAGATGAAATCATAATTCTTAGATCTGTAACAGCCTCTGGGTGCGTGCCTTTCTCATCCCACTCCCGAAGAAGGTCCGCTTGGAGGATCTGTAAGACGGCCATGGAGTGCAGAGCAGATGCGGCTTGGCCGGCGGCGGAATAGGCGCGGCCAACATAGGCGGAAGTCGCTCTGCAGGCCTTAGACGGGAGCACTGGCTTAGACCACCATCTCGCGGAGGGCGGGCAAAGGTGTGCTGCTACCGAATCCTCGACCGGGGGGATGGAGGAGTAGCCCTTGAGTGTGGAATTCCAGCAGGAAGGGAGCGGCCTGGGCCGCGGGTGTTGCGCGGCGACGGCTCTGAAGAAAGCAGCCGTCGAGTCTGTTGGGAGCCTGCTCAGGGGGCGGTGACCACTCGAGCCCGAGGCGGTCAACGGCCTGTGTGAGGAGGCGTGTTAGTTCCCCTTCGACTCCGGCGCGGGTCCTGCTGGATTCCTGGGCCGAGGAGGCGGCGTGGGAGCCTGACCACTCCTCGCTGTCCGAAGCCATGATGGAACAGCCCTTATCCTCCGCCTCGTCCTCCGAGATGGCAGCAGTGCGGCCGCTGGGCGGCAACTGCGCATCCCGGGGGGGCGGGGAGGGTGAGAGCGATGCTGCGGAACGGAAGGCGGCGCGGCGGCTTCGGTTCTGAGCGCTTCGAGTCAAGCCCGCAGGGTCGACATCGGAAGCTCCTCGCAGACGTCGCATCCGCCTTCAGCGAGGGCGAGCTCTGTATGCCCCAGTCTCAGGCACAGAGCGCAGATGATGTGGCGGTATACCGGCGCTGAGAGGGGCACGGCATGAAGCGCAAGTGGTGCGAGGCATCTTAACTCTTTCCCCGCCAAACACGGAATTTTCCGTGTTTTATGAAAAAACGCTTCCCGCCAAACACGGAATTTTCCGGGTTTCCGTGTTTTAGGTGTTATACGGTAAGGAAGACCCCTCCGCATGTTTTGAAAGAGTACGCAACTCTTTGATCAAAGAAACAGACTGCGATAGTCTCAAACATGAAGAAATGGAGTATTGAGAAGCTCAAAATATCAGACATAAACATGCCTTTTTATCAGCTTTTTGTCTGAAATGTTGTTTTTTGACAAAACCGACCTCTGTTCAAGTCGCAATAAAAAAAGAACAAATGAAGATAAAAAAAAAAATCGTTTTTTTTTTTGCCTAAAAGCAGAGGCTCAGATCTTTATTGTGATATATAGCATCTTCATATATTCATGGAAGAAAATATTCTGCGGGCCATTAAAATTTAGCGAAAATCATCAAAAACCCTGGCGGTGGCTGGCAACTTTTTTTTAAAAACGCTGGCGGGGAAAGAGTTAAAAAAGACGCTCGTTACTCTTTTGTGAAGTTCGTTAAGAACTAGCTTGCTCTTAAAAATGATACGTCGCCGGATGGCGTAGCTCGCAGGATGGCTGAAGGTGGCGGAGACGGCCGGCTTTTTCGAGCGCTGTCCAAGCTTGCTAGATGCCCCTCGAACGGCGACGCGGCTTCCAGTTCAGAGATGCGAAGAGATGAAAATCAGGGTTCCAGCGTACGAACTACGCTTATATGCACTCTAGCCACGCCCATTTTGGCGGGCTTTGATGCAGTAAGCGCGCGGACGCCTCTCATTGGACGCGAGTTCGCCCAAGTTTGTCTATAGGCTGCAGCAGTTGCCGCAGAGAAACCAATGAGCTCGCTAGCTAGCCCGCTCAAGGTCTGCAGTTGCTGTACAGCGTTGACAAATGATACAAAATTAAGGATAATTTTTTGGCTTCAATATCTCAGAAAAGATGAATCTTTCCCGTAGCGTAAGCTAGCTTACGCAATACGAGAGAAACTCTCGTAAGAGAACAAAGGTTAAACAAACTGCCTCTACAATAACATGCTTAAATGTGTTGCATAGACTGTTATGTAGAAGAATTTCACAGCTACTCCTAGACTTTACTATGTATCAATGTATATTGTAATAAGAGAAAAGCTTAGTGTACTATGACATGGAATGTATTAACAAAATAATTTTATGAGATTGAGGTAGTTCTACAACTGATGTAAATCTAATCTTGACAGTATCTTAGCTTGACAACCGTAAAATATCAGATGAATTTCTACATTTATATCTCCTCATATACCTTAGTTCCTTGTAGAAACAGAATAGGCATAGCTGATAATATTGTTGTGTGTTTCCCCAGTAACTCTGAAATAGACTGGTGAAAACAGCAGCCATAGCTTCTTCAGTCACTCAAGATCGTTTCGTATGAATCTGTGAAAAGTCTGAGGTTCCTCCTGCGATGATGCCGTGGGGATCATTTCACTTTCTATCGGTTCCAGCATCCAGGATAAACACGCATACACACCCAAACAAAATAAGATCTAAAGCAAAACCAATAAATCTTGTGTACACTGTTCTGTTGTAAACAAACAGAGCTGTGCTCTCGGTCCTCTCATAAATGTGCATAGGAGAGCTCGCCCGAAGTGAAGATTTACACTGGAAAAAGTACTTTTATATTGACCTATTTCTCACCCCAAGTGATTGTGCCACTATTGAAGACATGGATTTAACCACTTGAGTCATATGGATTACTTCTATGCTGGCATTTGTGCTTTCTGGAGCTTCAAAATTTTGGTCACCATTATTTTGCATTGTATGGACCAACAGAGCTGATATTATTCAAACTATTTTTGTGTTCTGCAGAAGAAAGTAAGTCATAAAATTCTGGAATGGCATGAGTGAGAGTAAATGATGAGAGAATTTTCATTTTTGGGTGAACTATTCTTTTAATTAATTAAACTAGATACTTACGGATTTTGTGATCAGGGGTCAATAGTGTTTTTAACAGCCCGATCTTTTAATATCTGTTCCGTTGCAAAGCTTAAATCATATTGTGATTTCACAAACAATACACGCTGATATGAGCCAAAAACACAAACATGCTAAAATGAGCCGAAGACATAAAATCCATGCTTAAATGTGCATAACACACAATATAAAATACAATGTCACACACACATAATCCTGCACTGACGCAATCAGGAACTGTTCAGCCCTCTTTCCTAATGTTGGGGTGCTTCAACAGAGGGTAAAGGAGAGATGCTGGTCTTTACAGCTGTGACAGCTCACATCTTCCATGTCTGTTTACACATAGGATGGGATGCGGTTTACTTACACCTTTAAGACCCATCAGAAGCCTCCATCAACCAGTTGGTTCGGCAGTGAACAGAACCAACACACACAAGCAGTTAACAGTACAGGCCAAGGATAAACAGCTATCACCTATTGTTTTTCAGGATTACAGGGCAAACAATGTCAGGTTAATGAAGGTTACTTTTAATACATGATTGCCTTGCTGATCATGACAGTAATTATGTTATAATATACAACAGTTAGTTCCGGTCCTCGAATCTGATTGGGCGAGAGATGTTCCATGAGCACTGATGGTTTGACACCATCAGCACTTGGACGCTTCAATGTGTGTATCACTCCACTTGTGTTCGTCGTCCTAAACTAAAGTGTAAGAGCAGTGCATATGTGTTAAGAGCTAATGTAGGCTATGTGTCTCTTTTTACATAATTTTTTTTTTACATTACATATGTTAGCCAGCAGGTGGTGGCAAAAGATCACAAAAATGACGTGAAGTAAATTTTTTTATTAATTGTTTACATAGAACAGCGCTCCATGATCACTTGTATTACTACTACATAACTAAAGCTAGGAAATAGCTTTAAACAGCTTTAAACAAACAACTTCAGCATTAAGGCACATCACAACTGAGAGACACCACAGACTGATTAATTACAGAACTCAAGGTGCTAACCTCTTACCAGAGTTTCCACATTGGATACAGTCAGGTCCATAAATATTGGGACATCGACACAATTGGTCCCTTAAAAAGTGGGAGGCAAATATACAAACTGTTGTAATTCCTACACCGTTCACCTGATTTGGATGTAAATACACTCAAATTAAAGCTGAAAATCTGCAGTTAAAGCACATCTTGTTCGTTTAATTTCAAATCCATTGTGGTGGTGTATAGAGCCAAAAAGATTAGAATTGTGTCAATGTCCCAATATTTATGGACCTGAATGTACATACTGTATAAAATGGAGGAGGACATCGCAGTTTCTATAGGGAATGACTCTTGCACATCAGCTACCGCAAAATAGAGAGGAATACCTCCGCTTGGACAGATATTTTAACATGGAGAAATCTGACCTTCAGAAAGCTGACAGCATCTCTGCTTGGGTGTGGCAACAGGTGAATGCACACGCTCTCTCTCTCTCTCTCTCTCTCAAACACACACACATCCAGCTCCAGCTACAGCAAGCATTGTCTTGTTTTAGTCAAACGGTTTAGCCGGCATGATAATAGTCATATATTCTTTAAACTAATTGTCCTAATGAAATCTTTGCAAAATTGTTAGGAGAAACCAAATGTCAACGAATAACAAACCTACAGTGTATAACTCACTTCTGAGATAAATGTTTCATGAGTTTCAGCATTAGTTTCACTTATTTGGACCTGACAGTTCCTGCTTTAGTTCTGCTTAATGTGTGCTGGTATTTGTTTTCTTCAAAATAAGAAAAAAAGTGTAGATTAAATTTACATTAAATGGCACAATTTCCCACATTATCATCAAGAAACCTGGTCTGTATCTCCAAATTTTCTGGCCTATTCAATGCACCTGAGCCCAACTGGTTAAAGATCGATCTTATTTGGTATTTGTTGGATTTTCATTTCTAAAACAACATACAGTATACAGAATAATGCTATAATAATATGATTGATTGATTTATTTTCGAGCTGACTTGATCATTTTATGGGGTAGCTGACACAAAATACTTTTGGGAAGTTGGCATGTCCTGTGGTATGACATGCCATTCTCCATCTAACTCTTTTTGAAACAGCGTTTTCTGATTTTGTATAATTGCTATGCATGCATCTTTTTTTTTATGTTGACCGTATACAATACCTGCAAATGCTGACTTTACTGCTTAAATTCTAACCTAAAATCTTGAATTGTCATTCTTTTACTTAATCATTTGACCTCATTAATCATTCTAAAGAACAGCCTGGCAACATGGCTTAAACTTTGTGGGTAAAACAGGAATGTTAGTGTGTACAGACTCATTTTACAAGCATTTTTGTTCATATAATTTCCAAATATTTACAAAAATTTGGTAAATCTTTGGCTGTCTTCAAAAAATGGCATTATATCAGCAAATATTAAAGCAGCAAATGTTGTTTTATACATGTACAGGGGATTAAGGTATAATACATTTTCCCCCCTACAAGCACACCCCACCCCAGCCTGCCCAACCTCAAAATATGATTCCTCATGACATGACTACTTTAATGATTTTGAACGCAGCTTATCAGAATTTACAGTCAGTACTATCCATTTAATAATATACTTTTACTGTTTTGAGTCTCTTATTTTAAACTCAAGTTAAACTTCAGAAAAAAATTTAATAAAATAGGTTACACTTTCTATTTTAAATATATTTCATTTAATGGACTATTCAAAAATAGGCATCACTTAATGGTTGTCATATAAAAACATTTATTATTATTTTGTATTTTTTTTTTACTGAACTTTCAGCAAAATAACTATATTGTGATAGCACTACTGTGATACTAAATTACTTACACTAGGATACACGATTTTAATCTAATACAAATATTTGTTGGTACCTTTATGAGCAGCAGGCATGTGCATCATAGACATGTGGTCTGGACTGATCGGGATGGGAACGTTGGCCTCAGTAGGGATGTTTTGGAACAGCTTACTACTGCCGTGATCCATGCAGTCCATGTAAGGCTCAGCATGTGTGCTGTCCATGTAGTACATGATGTAGAAGTTACACATCTCGTCATCTGAGGTGCCACTGTGAGGGAGGAAACAAATAATGAACAAATTATTTCCACAAAATAAAGCTGTGACTGCAAGAACAACCAACTAAGAGCAGAACTAGTCTCAGCCTCAGATGGCACACCCACAGACCACCACACTGCACACAAAAATGGCAAGAGATTTTCAAATGGCAAACTTGGCTGGCTTTACACAATTTCAGGGAGTTAGGATTTGATATCAGTCAGCTGGGTAACAGTTGATTTTAAGTTTATTGACAAAGTTTAATTTCCCAGGATTCTTTAATGAGGAACAACTACTTGCCGAATTTGAAAAAAAATTTGTATAACATTTTTTAAATGTAGTAAAGTTTGTGCCACTGACTCTTTGAAAGTTATTCAGGGGGGGAATTCACTGAGAATAAACTGATCCCACCGATAGCATTACTCAACCACCACAATCTAGTCACCTAAACTGGCTCTTTAAAATATGAAAGTGGGCTTATTTGCATGAACAGAAAATGTAAATGCTCATAATAAAAATTACAATGACAATTTATTTCAATTTACACTATGTAACTTTTGGCCCTCAAGTCAGTCGGGCTTTGGCTCTGCACTTCTGCCCAAATTAATCTGATGGTTTGAGGAGTACTGGGTGTAACCATGGTTACAGGTGATCAATTTATCAGAGTGAATGTTGCTAATAATGACAAAACTTGCCCCCTCCTCACAAAAACATATATTTAATAAATAACGAAAGGAAGAAAAAGATAGATATCTGAAAAAAATCGGACTAATTATAATCAGAAGAATCAGAATTAGCTTTATTGCCAAGTGTTCTCACATACACAAGGATATTAATGATTAATGATAGGAGAAACAAGTGCACACAGGACAATATAAAATAAGGTAAGAGTATAAATTGACACAAATAATAAGACATATATCATAGAATGGCATATGTACATGTTCAAGGTAGGGGTGTGTACAGTTATTTAATAAAATCTGAGTGGATTTAAATACAGTGGATATAAAAAGTCTACACACCCATGTTAAAATGCCAGGTTTTTTGAATGAGACAAAGATAAATCATGTCAGAACTTTTTCCACTTTAAATGTGACCTATAATGTGAACAATTCAATTGAAAACAAACTGAAATCTTCGTGTGGAGAAAATGAAAAACCTTACAATAATCTGGTTGCATAAGTGTGCACACCCTCTTAAACTGGGGATGTGGCTGTGTTCAGAATTAACCAATCACATTTAAACTCATGTTAACCCTCTGGGGTCTGAGGGTGTTGTGGGCCCTGGAGAAGTTTTGACATGCCTTGACATTTGTGCTTTTTTCAGATGCTTAAAAACATATTAATGGCTTAAGTCTGATAACACTGTATTCAGCACAAACTGGACTACAATAATATGTGAGCAACATGTATTTACAACCGGGCCTTATACAAACTCCCTTTCAAAATGCTCACGCAAAAAACACATCTTAACTTGCGTCTGGCATTTAGATTGGTTCGCAGCGGTAGACCTGAAGGACGCGTACTTTCACATCTCAATTCTGCCTCGACACAGACCCTTCCTAAGGTTCGCGTTCGACGGCCAGGCATATCAGTACAAAGTCCTCCCCTTCGGCATGTCTCTGTCACCTCGCGTCTTCACGAAAGTTGCAGAGGCAGCTCTTGCCCCACTCTGAGAAGCTGGCATCCACATACTCAATTACCTTGATGACTGGCTCTTACTGGCCCACTCCCGAGAGTTACTATGCACTCACAGAGACCAGGTGCTCAGGCACCTCAGCCGCTTGGGGCTTCAGGTCAAGTGAGAAAAGAGCAAACTCACCCCGGAACAGAATATCTCTTGTCTCGGCATGGATTTAGACTCAGTCTTAATGTTAGCAAGTCTCACCAACGAGCGGGCACAGTCAGTGCTGAACTGCCTCGCCACCTTCAGGCCAGGCACATGGTCCCTTTAAAACTTTTCCCCAGGAGCCTCTGGAAATGTTTTAAAGGGACCATGCGCCTGGAAGTGGTGCTTGTTCGCGAATTGGTGTTCTTCCCAGGCTGAAGACCCACAGAGGTGTCCAGTTAGGTCAGTGCTCCTATTCCTGCAGGAGAGGTTGGAGGGGAGGCTGTCCCCGTCCACCTTGAAGGTGTATGTTGCTGCTATTGTGGCCCACCACGACACAGTAGACGGCAAGTCTTTGGGTAAGCACAACTTAATCATCAGGTTCCTAAGAGGTGCCTCTTAAAATCCCTCCCGGCCAAGCCTGTTCCCCTCCTGGGATCTCTCAGTGCCTCACAGGCCTTCAGAGACCCCCCTTCGAGCCGCTAGAATCAGTTGGACTCAGGACCCTCTCTCTAAAGACTGCCCTGCTGATCACGCTCGCCTCCATCAAGAGGGTCGGGGACCTGCAAGCGTTCTCTGTTAGCGACACTTGCCTGGAGTTCGGTCCGGCAGACACGCATGTGTCTTAGACCGCGACCGGGCTACGTGCCCAAGGTTCCTACCACACCCTTCAGAGACCAGGTAGAGACCCTGCAAGCGCTGCCCCGGGAGGAGGCAGACCCAGCCCCTTCATTGCTGTGTGTAGTACGTGCTTTGCGTATCTACTTGGACCGCATGCAGAGCTTTAGACATTCTGAGCAGCTCTTTGTCTGCTTTGGTGGACAGCGTAAAGGGAACGCTGTCTCCAAACAGAGGCTTTCCCAATGGGTGGTGGACGCCATTTCATTGGCCTATCACACCCAGGCTGTGCCCCCCCCCCTTGCGGGTCCGAGCACACTCAACAAGGAGTGTTGTGTCCTCGTGGGCACTGGCCAGGGGCACCTCTCTGCCAGACATATGTAGAGCAGCGGGTTGGGCAACACCTAATACCTTTGCGAAATTTTACAATCTCAGGGTTGAGTCAGTATTGTCCTGTGTTTTCTCAGGTCTGAGCCGGTAGAACTCGGTAACACGCTGATGAACTGACAGGGTGGATTGTTTGCACCTAGCGCCCTTTCCCTCGGTCGAGGTAAAACTGTGCGCTTTCTCTCCCAGGATATTTTTGCAAAAACAAACATCAAGTCTCCCAAAAGCACGTGGGAAAATGTGTTATGGTCTGATGAAACCAAGGTTGAACTTTTTGGCCATAATACCAAAAGGTATGTTTGGTGCAAAAACAACACTGCACATCACCCAAAGAACACTATACCCACAGTGAAGCATGGTCGTGGCAGCATCATGCTTTGGGGCTGTTTTTCTTCAGCTGGAACCGAGGCCTTAGTCAGGGTGGAGGGAATTATGAACAGTTTTAAATACCAGACAATTTTGGCACAAAACCTTCAGGCGTCCATTAGAAAGCTGAAGATGAAGTTCACATTTCAGCACGACAATGACCCAAAGCACACATCCAAATCCACAAAAGCATGGCTTCACCAGAAGAAGATTAATGTTTTGGAATGGCCCAGCCAGAGCCCAGACCTGAATCCAATTGAACATCTGTGGGGTGATCTGAAGAGGGCTGTGCACAGGAGATGTCCTCCCAATCTGACAGATTTGGAGCGCTTTTGCAAAGAAGAGTGGGCAAATATTGCCACGTCAAGATGTGCCATGCTAATAGACTCCAACCCAAAAAGACTGAGTGCTGTAATAAAATCAAAAGGTGCTTCAACAAAGTATTAGTTTAAGGGTGTGCACTCTTATGCAACCAGGTTATTGTGAGGTTTTTTTATTTTTTATTTTTCCCCCTCAAAGATTTCAGTTTGTTTTTCAATTGAATTGTTCATGTTATAGGTCACATTAAAGGTGTAAAACGTTCTGACATGATTTATCTTTGTCTCATTCTTTTGCATCACAAGAACCTGGCATTTTAAGAGGGGTGTGTAGACTTTTATATCCAGTGTATATTCATGAGATATTTATTTACATTACTGCACAATGGGAGAGTTCTGAGGCAGTTTAACTGTTCATGTGGAAAATGGCTTGAGGGTAGAAACTGTTCTTGTGTCTGGATGTCCTGGTACTCAGTGCTCTGTAGCGCCGGTCAGAGGGCAACAGTTCAAAGCGGGAGTGGGCAAGGTGTGTAGAGTCCAGAGTGATTCTACCTGCACCTGTCCTTTCCTCACAGGGAGGCACTAATAATCCTCTCAGCAGTCCTGTCTGTCCATTGTAGTTTCACTCTGTCTGATTTGGTGGCTGAACCAAACCAGATAGTTATAGATGTACACAGGAAAGTCTCAATGACGGCCGAGCAGAACTGTGTCAGTAGCTCCTGTGGCAGGTTGAGCTGCCTCAGCTGCCGAAGGAAGTACAACCTCTGCTGAGTCTTCTTCACAATGGAGTCTATGTCACCGTCACGGATGACCGTTGTGTCATCTGCAAACTTCAGGAGCTTAACAATGGGGTCTTTTGCAATGCAGTCATTTGTGTACAGAAGAGCAGTGGAGAGAGAACTCCCTGAGGAGTGCTAGTGCTAAAAGTGAGGGTCTTCATGACCACAGACGTGAGAGCGGCAGGTCTGTAGACATTTAGTCCTGTGATTTTGGCATTTTTGGGGACTGGAATGATGGTGAAGTATTTAAAGCAGCAGGGAACTTCACACTGCTCCAGTGATCTACTGAAGATATGTGTGAAGTTGGGGGCCAGTTGGTCAGAGCAGACTTTCAGACAGGCAGGTGAAACACCATCTGGGCCAGAAGATTTCCTAGTCTATTGTTTCTGAAAGACTCAGCACACATCCTTCTCACAGATCATAAGTGCAGATTGAGTAGCAGGAGGGGGTTCCAGGAAGGGTGTGTGTGTGTGTGTGTGTGTGTGTGTGTGTGTGTGTGTGAAGTGAAGAGCAGGGGAAGGGTGTGAGACTGGGCTTTTCAAACCTGCAGTAAAACACATTCAGTTCATCAGCCATTAGTTGACTCTCTACAGAGCAAGGGGGAGGTATCATAAGCTTAGTAATGCTTTTTTGGCCTTTCCACACAGATGCAGGTCACTGGGTGAAAACAGTTTTTTCAGCTTTTCAGAGTAGCTTATTTTAGCCACTCTGATTTCCTTAGTCAATGTGTTCTTGGCCTGGTTTTACAATATTTTATCCCCACTTCTGTAAGCATCCTCTTTGATATGACAAAGCTGTCTGAGTTTTCCTGTAAACCATGGCTTATCATTATTGAATGATAAAAATGTCTAAGTAGGAATGCACATATCCTCACATGAAACTGATATATGATGTCACAGTATCTGTGAGCTCGTCCAGGTCTGTGTATGAAAGTGATTCAACTGACTAGTACATTTTTTTGAGTTTTGATTAGTATCAAACAAACACGTTTTGTTCTTAGAATAGCAACTTAAATAATTACTTGCTCCTCAACATCACGTATAAAATCAAACTGAGGTCGGTCAATTTACATGTCAGTCAGATGGTCTCTTGCTGTGCAGTTCTTGCTGAGGAAAGCCAGACATTATACTAATCTAACTCCAAAATACAAAGTAGCAACAACTACTTAAAAACCACACTATGTGCTCTGTGGTGTTTTTAATTTTTAATTTTATTGTCTATATGTCTCTGACTTCATTTCCAAAGCTGCGTTCTAATATCACGTCTCTATCAAGTGTTTGTGTGGGAGAGGCCGCTTCCTGAAAGATGTGTCAATGCATTATTGAGTGCTTTCCCTATCACCATGGTAACAGAAATGACAAGGCAGGTGCACAAATATGCCCACGCAGTCAAGCTGAAATGAGATATGATGAAACACAGAGAAAGCGAAGAGCAGGCCAGTGATGTGTATAATCAACAATTTTTCAAACACCACACAAACAGTCTCAAGGAGAGGCATAACAGCCGTTTGTCACACACTTTGTGGATGTGAATTTCAGAAGAGAACTACAACAGTGTGCAAAAAGCGCAAAAGAGAAATTCTGAAAAAATCAACAGCATGCATAAACCAGAATCGCTTATACAACACACTTACTACCTCAGTAACAAACAAGGGGGACAAATAAAACAAAAACAAAATGTTAATAAGCTGCATTATGAAACAATGTGTTAATAAGCTGCATTATGAAACAGTGGGAGTCTAACTAAATGGAAAATTTTATAATTATCGGCAAGATTGTGAACTTACCCGATTCGAGTCTTAATGGTTCTTCCTTCTCCTGTGAACACACAACGAGCAGCCAGTATGTCTCCATTTTTAATGTCAATGGTGTTGGAAGCTGGATAAAAAGCCTGCAATCAAGGAAAGTAATTTTATTTACCGTCATTTCTAATCAGCATGGAAGAGACAAAAAATATGAAAATGTCTGCAGATACAGTGAGGATAATAAGTATTTGAACACCCTGCTATTTTGCAAGTTCTCCCACTTAGAAATCATGGAGGGGTCTGAAATTGTCATCGTAGGTGCATGTCCATTGTGAGAGACATAATCTAAAAAAAAAAATCCAGAAATCACAATATATGATTTTTTAACTATTTATTTATATGATACAGCTGCAAATAAGTATTTGAACACCTGAGAAAATCAATGTTAATATTTGGTACAGTAGCCTTTGTTTGCAATTACAGAGGTCAAACGTTTCCTGTAGTTTTTCACCAGGTTTGCACACACTGCAGGAGGGATTTTGGCCCACTCCTCCACACAGATCTTCTCTAGATCAGTCAGGTTTCTGGGCTGTCGCTGAGAAACACGGAGTTTGAGCTCCCTCCAAAGATTCTCTATTGGGTTTAGGTCTGGAGACTGGCTAGGCCACGCCAGAACCTTGATATGCTTCTTACAGAGCCACTCCTTGGTTATCCTGGCTGTGTGCTTCGGGTCATTGTCATGTTGGAAGACCCAGCCTCGACCCATCTTCAATGCTCTAACTGAGGGAAGGAGGTTGTTCCCCAAAATCTCGCAATACATGGCCCCGGTCATCCTCTCCTTAATACAGTGCAGTCGCCCTGTCCCATGTGCAGAAAAACACCCCCAAAGCATGATGCTACCACCCCCATGCTTCACAGTAGGGATGGTGTTCTTGGGCTGGTACTCGTCATTCTTCATCCTCCAAACACGGTTAGTGGAATTATGACCAAAAAGTGCTATTTTTGTCTCATCTGACCACATGACTTTCTCCCATGACTCCTCTGGATCATCCAAATGGTCATTGGCAAACTTAAGACGGGCCTTGACATGTGCTGGTTTAAGCAGGGGAACCTTCCGTGCCATGCATGATTTCAAACCATGACGTCTTAGTGTATTACCAACAGTAACCTTGGAAACGGTGGTCCCAGCTCTTTTCAGGTCATTGACCAGCTCCTCCCGTGTAGTTCTGGGCTGATTTCTCACCTTTCTTAGGATCATTGAGACCCCACGAGGTGAGATCTTGCATGGAGCCCCAGTCCGAGGGAGTCAAGTTTAGCTTCTTCCATTTTCTAATGATTGCTCCAACAGTGGACCTTTTTTCACCAAGCTGCTTGGCAATTTCCCCGTAGCCCTTTCCAGCCTTATGGAAGTGTACAATTTTGTCTCTAGTGTCTTTGGACAGCTCTTTGGTCTTGGCCATGTTAGTAGTTGGATTCTTACTGATTGTATGGGGTGGACAGGTGTCTTTATGCAGCTAACGACCTCAAACAGGTGCATCTAATTTAGGATAATAAATGCAGTGGAGGTGGACATTTTAAAGGCAGACTAACAGGTCTTTGAGGGTCAGAATTCTAGCTGATAGACAGGTGTTCAAATACTTATTTGCAGCTGTATCATACAAATAAATAGTTAAAAAATCATACATTGTGATTTCTGGATTTTTTTTTTAGATTATGTCTCTCACAGTGGACATGCACCTACGATGACAATTTCAGACCCCTCCATGATTTCCAAGTGGGAGAACTTGCAAAATAGCAGGGTGTTCAAATAATTATTTTCCTCACTGTACATAACAACAAATACAAACACATCCATGAACTAATAATAAACGAGTAGATGATGCTTAACATGTACATGGATGTTTTTTTATCAACATAAAATATTTTTGTTTTAATGCATATGCATAACACAATGTGTATATCTTAGGTCCTGTAACAGGTGACTATTTCTGGATCTGCGGCATGACATTTCAAAAAATTAAATACTTGTGTAAAATAAAATGTAGTCTCTCAATTAATATGAAGAGCCCTATTTTAAGAGCACTACGTCTTAAATGCAGCACTATGCAATATGTTATCACAAAGTTAGTGGGCGTGGCCATGAAGATTTTTTTCTCTTGATTTTCTCCCCTTTTTCTCCCCAATTTAGAATGTCCAATTCCTAATGCGCTCCAAGTCCTCGTGGTGACCCGCCTCAACCAGGGTGGCGGAGGATGAATCTCAGTTGCCTCTGCGTCTGAGACCATCAATAAAAATTATGTGCGCAAACAGCTGATGCACTGTGTGAGGTACAATTTAATTCTGAGGTTCTTCTCTGGTTATTGCACCATTTGCATCCTATAATATGCTCCATTCCCTGTCAAGCATTGTCGAAATAATTGAAGACAGCCTATTTCATTCAAGGATTTAGTAGTGTAAATGAGCGGTAAGCAATACAGTCTTGACAGTGTTCTAGGACACAGCTCTTTGCTTTGCTGCTCTCCCATTGTTTATGGTTTGGTAATGTATTTTTTATATATACAGTCTCCTGTATATGTTTCTCTGTTTATTGTTTAATGTTTAATTTCTCTAAAACATCCTTGAGCTTCGGAAAGGCGCTATACAAAATAAACGTATTACTGTTATTAATCATATTGATATACTGACACAAATTCTGGCTAGTATTAAAAGTGATCAATAGCTCTTTGATATCCTCAGCTGGTGGAATCCCCAAACTGCAAATGCAGGAGTTTAGACTTTGCCCTGAGAATAGACATGTTTAATATTTCACAGGAAATTAGCAAATTGTGCCACTTCAATAACATACAATGCACCCATAGATAGTGCAAGCAATCCCACCAACCTGTGTGTTACGCTGGCAAGAAAATTCAAATTAGCATTCTTGTGAAAACTCTATTGGACACAGCGCATGATCATTGGGCATAGCCAAAAGTGGCCACGAAAACATATGTGTGTATTTGTGTGTTTTGGGTTAAGTTTGTCATTAAATATTATTTATATTGTCAAGCCAGTTCTCGCCTCCTACTTTCCATTAATCCCTTTACACTGATACCGAAACCCGGGAAGGAGGAGGGATATGCCGTAGTGGAGCTCTTGCCGCTACCATCCACCCCAATGGCCGCCGACCGCGAGGGGAGAAGGGGCTCCAAGCCGACCGCTTGGAGCAGTCAGGGCCGCTGCCAGGGGTGGGGGAGACCCCTACCAGCCACTAAACACGGTGGGGTTAAGAGATGACCGCCAACCGCGAGTGGGGAGGGGCTCCCGGCTGTCTGCCTGGAGCGGGAGAACCACTGCCAAGACAACTTCTGTTCCCCGAGAATGCGGCAGGGCATTCCGTCTGCCAGGGGCCGGAAGACTGACTCTGATCTAACCGGGGAGGTGCGGCTGTCGTCCGTTAGAGGGTGGAGGAGTGACCGAGGACCAAGCTACGGCGTATCGGAGAACAGGCATGTAAGTGTTTTTTTTCTTTCTTTCTCCTCTCTCCCTCCCATTACCGCTCCGCATAGGCCTTTTCCCTCTGTTTAAATTTTACAGTGTTTTTTGTTGGGGGTACTGCACTGTTACTGGGAGCACCCCCTATTTTAATCATTATTATTTCCCTCCCCCTGTCCCCTCCCAGATTCAAGAAGGTGGGGATGACCTGCCAGCAGACACGGTAAGGCATGCCCTCCCCCAGGGAAAGGGGGGGGTATACGTCATGACGGGGATCCCCGGCCTGAGAGAACAATGAGGAATGTGACAGGGCGGAGGGCGGAGCCAGGTCGTGATTCTACACACCTGGCCCCTAATCAGGCTAATCAAGCCTCCGAGAGGGATAAGAGCCAACTGCGGATGGTAGTGTGACAGAGAGAGAGCACGTTTACGGGCAGTTTCCCTGTATGTGTTTGTGTGAGTCTTTTTATTTAATTAAATATGATTTATATTGATAAGCCAGTTCTTGCTTCCTCCTTTCCCTTAACCCCTTTACAAGAACATAATGATTAGTAATTCAACACAGCAGCCTGGTCTCCAGCAGAACTCCTCAAATCTGCAACCGACAGTAAATCAGTAAATTTTAATGTCCTTTATTAAATAAGTACCTCTATTTGTGGACTGTTCATAAATGTGAGTTTAGGGGAGGCTGTGACCTTTAATGGATGGGATTAAACTGCATGTCAGATAAATCTGAGAGGAGTTTCTGTCTGTAACGTGTATTAACCAGCTGCATGGCTTGATGGTAAAAATGTTTTGTAGACTGAATTAAATAAAACAAAATGCATTTTAAAATGAGATGCTATTGGAAAGACAAATTAATGATAAATAGATTTATTGATCATGATAGGGCCAAGCAAAATGACTCTGTAGCTGAAAGCACAGTGCATCATTTTCTACCCTAAAGCAAACAGCTAATTACAAACCCAACATTTATCTGAGTCAAATCTGGAAACTCCTACTTCAAAAAATCAACCCGAGTAACATAAAACTGTTAACTTTATGGACTGAGACAGCCCGCGGACGGGCCCTTAAATGTACAAAATAAAAGTAACAAAACAGCTGTGTGTTACATTGGTACACATGCCACATATCTTTGGAAAGCTACATTTCTTGATTTTCTATTGATATAAACCATTTTAAGATACAATCACAACAGCAGGTACGATCTATATCTTTGTCAGACCACCAACATATAAACAACCAATAACAAAATTTAGGCAACTCACCTATGAAGCCTCATAGTATTCCACTGATCCATAAATTCCCGACAAAAACGGTGTTGTTTCATTGTCAAATGTCCAAACGATCAAATCAAGTAAAATGTTTAGTCCAAATCACATTATTACATCAATAAATATCCACAGACTCTTGTTGCATCATTTCAAAGCACCTGGCAGCTGTACCTAATCTTTCACATATTATCGGTAATAACTTCAGTTCAGATATAAACATTTCCTATATCCGGTATCAAAATGGAAGCTGACCTTTCTGACCTTTCGATTGACACCTCATTTGACCCAATAGGAGCTTCCATGTCCTGTCCAAAGCCTTCAATACCCAACCACAGTCTGTGTCGAATGTAAGGGCATACCCACTTTCCTTTGTTTACTGATCAAACCAATTACATCGAAGAGTGGAAATGACTGACGCATCGTATAGCCAATGAAATTCTGAAAACAGTGATAGCTTTAGTGGGACGATTAGAGCATGGTTCTGTAATGTGTGTGCGCAAAATTGCCTTGCCATTACCCAGTGTTTTGTGCGTCTGTACGTAAAAGTATTGGAGAGCTGTTTTGGAACTGTTTACACATTTGGCGATTTAAATATGGTGAAACGGATGCGAAAAACAGGATTTTCACCCCAGGATGTGATATAAGAAGGTTAAATTAAGAGTTTGGAGATGAAATTTCTGAAAACAATACGGATAATTCGGAGGCAGAGGAAATGTTTATGGAGAGATGAGACATTGCTCTGGACAAGTAAGTGTTTTCTTGTGTTTTATAACATATATTACTGTATATTCCGCATAAATAAGCTTTAGTTTGAATAATGAATACACATTTTGTAATTACCCTTTGTCGTGTGTTTCCTCAGTGAGTGTTTGAACCGTTTGTGCGTGTTTTTTGTATTTGTTTGTGCGTGTGTGAGGTTTTAGTTCATTGTTTGTTTCAGATCTATTGACATGCTATATAGATGTTTTGTATATTTACTGTAAATATGTATTTATATATATATATATATATATATATATATATAATGGACGTGAAATATATATATATATAAATAAATCAATAAATATAAGTTGAAAATAAGAATATATGTTGTGTTTGAGAGTCTATTTGTTACAATGCGGGGAGGTGGGGGAGGGTAGGCCCATCTATTTGTTACAATGCTGAATTCATGGGGAAGTGTAGGCCCATCTATTTGTTCCATAGTACATTGGCAAAGTATACAGTATTTACAGTAAATATACATACAATAACACATATTTACACAGTCGAAAAGAAAAACTATACAGAAAATATATATATTTTCTGTATTCTATATATATATATATATATATATATATATATATATATATATATATATATATAGAATACAGAAAAGATGGAAAAGTTGTGTCTAGCCTTGTAAATTACATTTATTTATTCTCACTGAATCAGATAGTGATTGGGAGCCGGATGCGGGCCACATAAAGTGGAGCAGCAGGACAGCACCTCATCAAGAGAGGAGGGCTTTCAGAGAGACCCTTGCTGAGGAGCTGGCAGAGTTGGGGTCTCACTCCACAGCCAGACCCGTATCTCCTGCTCCACGTAAGAGCACATCACAGGCCGTTGCACATCACCAAATCTTGCACCGCTGGTCGTCTGAAGTGCAGGCAGTGTCATGCAAAGACACCAGTGAAGTACTCTTCCTGTGATGTGCCTTTGTGCTTTGTACCCAAATGTGACTGCTACAATGACTGGCATGTTGCTAGAAACATGTACAATTTTATAATGGTTTGTAAATACTTTGTGTAAAAATTCATGTAAATAGTTTGTTGTGTATTTTTTATATAAACAAATTGTCCACCATAGCACTAGTTTTGACTCTTTTATATGAACAACATTTAGTTTCAAGAAGGAAAAGGCACTCTAATGTGTTTATGCATCAGTTACTCTGTGTCAGCAAAACTAATAGTGGATCTGGATATGGAATATGATAGCTCTAAGTGTCATCTTTCATTAGAGCCCAAAATTATGACTGTACGTTGAAGCGTTCAAAAGTAGGAGCCTTTTTGTCCTAGGTTACCAAAGGGTCCTTTTGGAGTATCCAAAAGGCACTTTTGTAAAACGCCTGGGTGTACCCTTAGAAAAACGTGTAAAATATTCATTTTTTATGGTATTGTTATAACGTTTGAACTTGGACTAGGTAAGGCTTCATGCTGTGATCCCATTGTGTTCTCAAGCTAATAGCTACAAGTTATAGTCATCTGCAGGCATCTGTATGCAAAAAAAAAATTTCAGGCGGAAAAACAAACTTCTATTTTATTGTATTCAAACTTCTATTACTCAAAATCAGTAGCACTTACAGTAATTCTTGGAGTACATTCCATGCATGTACTCCAAACGGTTCAAGAACAGCTTTAAATTTACTTTGGGTATGCCTTGATTAGGCGTTTTATTTTACAGGATTGGGAAGAGGTTAACGTCCACAAAAAGCCACATATCTCAATTCAGCAGACATGTACATTTTTGACAGAAATGTAAAGTTGAAATTCGGCTGGTTGTGATGACTGAAGGTTGTCCTGCAAAGAGGGCCTTTTATATATTAATGACTGGCAATTGCGAGTGAAAGGTGTTAGGTGATTGCTGTGTTTTCAGAGCACATAGGGAAGGCAAATAACTGAAAGTTATGGTCAGTGTAGGTTGTAATATCGCATTACACTGCCCTTAAGACGTAGCACTATGAAAAAAGGGCCCTACATGTTTTTCAGTAAAAGAACTGTCAAACTTCTGCACGACTACATCCCTCCATTATGAGGTGTTCACACTTGGAGATCACCAATTGGCTGTATTGTTGATCATAGTAAGTGTTTCTACTGTTGGACACCCTAATGTTACTGGTGGTGCACAACTGGCCATAGCTTTTGAAAATCAGATCACAAACAAAATGTACTGGCAGTAAAAATAAATGTCAAACTAATTTGAAAATTAGATCAGTTTTCTTGCTGAATTAACATTCTGGACAGTCAATCAGTACAAATCAGTCACCCTTGAAAACAGCATCACACACCATACATACAGTATTTATAAATCACATGAGCTCCAATTACGAATGATTAATTAAAATGAATAGCAGTTCTTCTCTGGATGCAAAACATTCTCCCATCATGTTTGACCAAGAAGAGGAGATGCATTTAAAGATGTACCTGTGGTAGCTGTGGAGACTGTCGTCCAATCTGTGTCCACTGTCCATTTCGAACCCTGTACCCACTAACAACCTTACCTGAAGCATAGACAACATGATCAGATAATATTTTTTATAAACGCTATATCACTTTACAAAAGCGTAAGAGCATTTTCCAAGAATAGCTCAATAGACATGCTCATTTAAAGCTGATGTAATTTCTGCACCACTAGCGCCACCAAATGGAATTGCAAAAATGAACTTTGTTTTCAAAACACCTTTTTGAACATGACCCCATCTGGTGTTGGGCAAACAAAGAGATAGCCCCACCCCCAAACCCATGCCACTGGTTGAGTCAATGTTGTTGTTGGTCTTAGCGGGTTGCTCAAAACAAACAGAGGATTTTCATTGTGCCACAGAGACAAAGTGCTCACTGTTATCAAGAAAATGAACGTATGAATTGCTTACTTATAACTGTCTCTGTATATTAAGGTTGGATAAGAGAACTTATCTGATCACAGAAGTTACATACTTCAGCTTTAACATAAGCAATTAATAATGCATTTACTCACCAAGGCGATGTGTGTGTGTCCTAAAGGCAAAAGGGTACATCGGGGATGATGAGTATGTGCAAGCAATGTCTGCATTAGTAACTGTGAAGAAACCACAAAAACAAAAATGTAAGGAACTATATCACAATATTTTTTATAATCACAGGTGCAGTTTCAACTGACAACTGGTGAGCGTACGTGCCAACCCCCAGATCTGTACATTTTTTACGTATTTAATTTATGTACATTACTTAAGAATCTCTTAATATATTTATAAGTCTCAAAAATTTTACGGTTACTTTAAAATATGCTAATATGGTTATTGTCTCTTTAGGTTAAGTGCATGACATAAACAACACAGTGTAACAGATTTTCGTATTTGGGACAAAAATGAGGATGCGGGACATGGCAATTTCAACTCAGCAATGTCAGAAAATAAACACATTCGCTTAAAGAGCAATGGTGTAGCTTCAATTCAAACACAAACAGCTTCTCAGCCAGGCTCTCTCTCCCTTTTGGTGGACTGGATCGTCTCGTATCTCCCCATGTGAACATGGAAATGGCAATTAGTCACAATTCATCTCAGTTGGATGTCTTTACCGCTTTCCCTCTCCCCAGATGGGCGCTTCACCACGCCCTCAACTCCACATACCCCCACTGCCCGAATCAGGCCGGGGAACCTTCTGGACTGCCCCCCTTTTTTTTCTGGAGAGGAAGTCCACAACAGTCATCTGTGCCTCCGGTCTGGGGACCACCTCAAACTTAAATGATTCGAGTGCCAGATACCAACGTGTGATCCAGGCATTGACATCCTTCATGCGGTGGAGCCAATGGAGCGGGGTGTGGTCCAAACAGAGGGTGAATGCTCATCCCAACAAATAGTAGTGGAGAATGAGGACCACCCACATGATGGCCAGATACTCCTTTCTCTATGGTGCTGTACTTCGTCTCTCTCATAGAGAGCATCCGACTAATGTACAGCACCGGGTGCTCCTCCCCTCCACCACTTGGGACAGAACAGCACCCAGCCCTCTGTCTGATGCATCAGTCTGTAAAAGGGAGAGAGAATGGAAGGGTCACAAATTGGTGTAATCCAAACGGTGTGGAGAAGGCCGTTTTTTCATGTGACATCAGCATTAAGGGAATCTGCCAATATGCCTTTGTCACAGCAAGTATCGAATAAAAGCGAGCTGAGCCCAACCGATCAAGCAGTTTGTCAAAGTTGTACGAGGAATTGGATAAGCATCAGATTTTGACACCGTGTTGACCTTTCTATAATCCACACAGAACAAGACCGAGCCATCGCACCAGCTTAGGCACCAGAACCACTGGGCTGGCCCAATTGCTGTGGGATTCTTCCATTACGCCCATATTGAGCATTGACTTTAATTCTTCCCGCACTACTTGTTTCTTGTGTTTGGGAAAGCGGCAGGGACGACTATGTACCACTACCCATGGGGTTGTCTCGATGTGGTGTTTTATGAGATGGGGAGAGTTTGAGAACATGTCAGAGAAATTATTTCGCAACCTGGAAAACGCTGTACATTGTGATGGCGAAAGGTGGTCTCAGCAAGGGACCAGGGTGAACTGATTGACTTTTAAACTCACCTCCGGGCCGAGTTCCTCCCTCTCCAGAACTACTGTTGACAAGGATATGGGACCACCTCTCTCCATGGTTTTAGTAAGTTGAGGTGGTAAATTTGACAAGCCCCGCCTCTATCTGAACGCACTAGCTCATAATCAACTTCACCAACTTGCCGTGTGACTTCAAAATTTGCGAGTAATTTAGAGCTCAGTAATACAAAAATGTTATCTCCTGGTACAAATTCCCGTAGCCGATCTCCCCGTTATACAGCCATGATAGACGTTCTTGAGACTATTTTAAATTCTCCTGTGATAGTCACCCCAGCGTGTGGAGTTTTGCTCTCACCCGGCTGTATAACAGGGTAGCTCGGCAACAGGGATTTGCACCAGGAGATAAAATACTTGTATTACTAGTTTTAATAATATTTGTGTCATAAACTGGTGAGATTGGATGCACCCTGACTCTTAACAGTTAGAAGAAGACAATATGTCAAAGAATACAACATTTTCGGGCTTTGGAGATGTAAAAGACACTTACATGCTCAAGCTGATTCCCCTCAACAGCAGGCCGAAAGCCCCGGACTCAATTCGGACGGTGAACTGAAAGAAATCTTGGCAATGCAGACGAAGTTTGTTGCAGACTTGGAGGATCTTGCTGTAATATGTTGAACAATCACTTCCATAGAGACTAAATTCTCTGAGTTGGTTACAAAACTGTAAGATGTCGAGAGACAGATCTATTATCTGGAGTCATCAGAGAGGGAATTAGCTGCTGACCCGCTAGCGACCAAGGCAGTCTTGGAATGCATTTGGGGAAAATTGAAAGACCTTGAAAATCGTAGCCGGCGAAACAACGTCTGAATTGTTGGAATTCCTGAGCATGAAGAGGGCAGAGATATGGTGAAATTCTTAGACGGGCTCCTCCAGAATCTGCTTGACATAACAGGCAATAAGCTGGAAATCGAGCGAGCTCACAGGGTACCGGCTCAGAGCTCCGTGGAGGGAGACAGGCCCCAATCAATTCTGGCCAGATTCTTGAGATTATCCTATAAAGATTTTGTGTTACGCGAGGCGTTCTCTCTTGGAAAAAACAGTATTTTCTTGTTCCCAGACTTTGTGAATTCGACAAGAGAGAAACGTGATCAATTCAAGGAATGCAAGAATCTCTTATATCAATGAAAGGTTGCTTTTGCACTAATGTTTCCATCCAAACTGAGAATAGATACTAAGGACGGCTGTAAAATGTTTACATGCCCACAGCAAGCATTGCCTTTCATAAAAGACATTGGAGTGAGTAAGCCATTTGGTGATTTTCATCTTACCACCTTGTGGACCTGTGTCTCTGAAAATACACTTGACTGTCCAAGGATACAGGAAGTCTATTTCGTTTCTTTTTGTGCTGGTTCCACCAAGCGCCTGGAGTTTGTTTTGTTTAATATAATTTCTTTGGGACAGCTTATGGATGAATCTGCTCGTTTTGGGTGCTTATGCCTCCTGTTGGCTGAAGTTGGTTTTGTGCATAATTTCTTGCAGGACAATGATCAATTTTGTCTGCCTGAAGAACTGAATGGCCCTCTTTTTTTCTCTTTCTGCTGGTTCCGCTGCGGCTGGAGTTTGTTTTGTGGAGGCACACATTTGAGACAATTAATTGGATGAATCTACGCTGTTTTTTTTTGTTTATTCCGCTTATGGGCTGGAGCTTGTTTTATAGATTATTTTCTATTGTGTAATTCTGTATTACAACTTTTTGTATAGAAGCTCTGGGCTTGACCAATCCGATGTCAAAGTTGTGGCAGGGGCTCTCGTATGCGTACATGGACTGTCTGAGTTTAGAGGGATGGACACAGTCGTCATTGCCGTTAATGCGCACATTTTTCTTTTTTCTGTTCTGAAGAAAGTTTGGGTTTTGTTTGTTGCACTAATGAGGAATGTTGTCTTTACCATAATAGTTTTGACACATACAGTGCATCTGGAAAGTATTCACAGCGCTTCACTTTTTCCACATTTTGTTATGTTATAGCCTTATTCCAAATGGATTTAATTCATTATTTTCCTCAAAATTCTACAAACAATACCCCATAATAACAATGTGAAAGAATTTTGTTTGAAATCTTTGCAAATTTATTAAAAATAAAAAACGAAAGTAAATCACATGTACATAAGTATTCACAGCCTTTGCTCAAAACTTTTGGCACCAATTACAGCCTCAGGTATTTTTGAGTATGATGCTACAATCTTGGCACATCTATTTCTTCTTTGCAGGACCTCTCAATGACATTTTCAGATCTCTCCAGAGATGTTCAATCGGGTTCAAGTCTGGGCTCTGGCTGGGCCACTCTAGGACATTCACAGAGTTGTCCCGTAGCCACTCCTTTGTTATCTTGGCTGTGTGCTTAGGGTTGCTGTCCTGTTGGAAGATGAACCTTCGCCCCAGTATGAGGTCCAGAGTGCTCTGGAACAGGTTTTCATCAAGGATGTTTCTGTACATTGCTGCATTCATCTTTCCTTGATCCTGACTAGTCTCCCTAATTAATATTTATATTACATTCATAATGTTAGCCAGGGGAACTGGCCCCCACAAAGAGTCTGGTTTCTCCCAAGGTTATTTTTCTCCATTAATCTACATCTTATGGAGTTTTGTGTTCCTTGCCACAGTCGCCTACAGCTTGCTCACTTGGGTTATTAATACAATTATCATTTAATTATTTTTAAACACTATTAAAAATCGTATTTTATCTAAATTACACAATGATGATTAATCGACTTTATAGACATTACAGTTTTATCATCTGTTAATGCTGATATTCTGTAAAGCTGCTTTGAAACGATGTGTGTTGTGAAAGGCGCTATACAAATAAAATTGACTTGACTTGACTTGACTCCCAGTTCCTGCCGCTGAAAAACATCCCCACAGCATGAAGCTACCACCACAATTCTTCACGTTGCAAGCTGCAGACAGCGGGGGTGAGATGAGCGGCATTGTGTTAGAGTGCGCATCACCCGGCAGAACTTTATATCCCTCCCGGTCTCGACTCCCGCTCAGATTGTGTCTCTTCCACGACTGGTTGAAGCGGCTCTGACCGCACCGAGAATGACAGTTTTGGAGTTTGTGTTTATTTACATCGCACGCTCCCGTATTATATGCACTTTTATTAAGGATGAAATAAAGATATATTGCCAAGCTATGACTGTGTTATTTTTTCTGGCCACCAGTTCAGTGTCGGTCCGCTCAGCGTCCATCTTCACCTGATTTCCATGCTGCACACCGGAAACTCACATGACATGACCACACGTGCCACTCCCTAAACTGAGACTGACTGGTCATCTTTTTATTAGCGGTGTAGAAAATGGACAAACAGCTCTCAGAGAGAATGGGCTGTCACGTCCACACGTGCACTTATTAATTTAATATAATCGCAGCATTTTGCCGTCATATAATCGCACAGGCTGACATCGTGATTGCAATATGATTAATCGTTCAGCACTAATTTTGGCTAATATTTACGCACTTAACGCTGATGATCAGGGCTTTTTTATAGACCTTGAACCATTGACAATTCTCAGGATATGTAAAAATCTTGGTCTTATGGATATTTGGAGACTTTAAAACCCGTTCTGGTAGGGACTATGCATTTTTTTTCATCAGTCCATAAGATTTATTCTAGAATATTTTTTTTCCCTCATTTCATCTGTTGTCGATTGCTTAATTGGAAACATTTTAGTCTCAGATCATGCCCTCGTGAGTTTAGAGATGTTGCCACATATTGAGAAAAAAAAAATCATATGGTTGGTGCTTTAACCCTCTGGGGTCTGAGGGTGTTTTGGGCCCTGGAGAAGTTTTGACATGCCTTGACATTTGTGCTTTTTTCAGTTGCTTAAAAACATATTAATGGCTAAAGTCTGATAACACTGTATTCAGCACAAACTGGGCTACAATAATATGTGAGCAACATGTGTGTACATGTTTGTATTTTTGAGAAAATAATGTTTATGTGTGGTTTTTGAAAAAACAAAAATTTTAAGTCACTGAAATAAGGCCATATAACACATACTAGACATTTCTCAAATACTTTGAGAACTGGATCTTGTAGCCTAGAGTTTTTGCTACAAAATGATGTGAAAATCATCCTGATCACTCATTCATACAAAACAATATAGTAATTTAACTTTTGTGTGACAATTTTAGTGTTGAATGGCAATATGCGTGGAGGCGTGAACTATCATGAATATTGATGAGATTCACATTGATGTGACACAAAGACCACTCCTCTGGGCCTATCAATGAGGAATGTGACAGAGAGAGAATTAATGTGAGGAGACTTAATGATCAAAATCAAGTTTTAAGTTAAAAGAAGTAACTGACTATATATTTTCTTTACATAAAACTTTACTTAATTTTACACCTACACTACCGTTAACAGAAGTCTCTTCTGCTCACAAAGACTGGATTTATTTGATGCAAAATACTGAAACAATATTGCTATTCTGAACTCTTTTTACAATTTAAAAGAACAGTTTTCTATTTAAATATATTGTAAAATGCAATTTGTGATCAAAGTTGATTTATAATCATTCTGATTTTCTAATATGGGAATATTTAAAGTGTATTTTACTAATTTAACCTGAACACATATTTGCAAGTAGCTTTGTTGATGATAATGAGGCATTTTAAACACTAGATAAAATATAATCTAAACATTCATATTATTTTTATATCATATTACACATCATATTTATATCATACAGCATACAATTTACATGTACATGTATATATAATATAGCATGTCAACTAATGAAAACTAAATGTCTTACTCATCTGAAATTGTAACCTCAGCTGGATCAAGTCTCTCTTCAAAATACAAACGTTGCTGCTCTACGAGTCCTGCTCTTCTTCTGAGGAAAATGTTAAATCTTCCATAATATCCTGGAGCTTTCTGGCCGTGTCATTGCAAACGCACAGAAAAATGAATGAAAAGTGTTTACCTCAGAGTAGGGGCGTGTACATTTGCATTGATCGTCTCGGCACATTAGCGTATGAATGGCGCTCTGCTGGTGGGTGGGATCACATTACAGATAATGAGATGGACCGGTAAAAACTGTACATCGCTTTGTTTCAAACAGATTGCATTGCAGGAGAATATTTGTTTTAAATTGGAATAGTTTTATTTAAAAGTAGACATTTTAAGCTTTCTTTAGACATATGTTTCATATTTGAGTGAAAATAATTAGCAGAGTTTCAGTTCATTTTTGTGACGTGTTTCTGAAATATGCTCGTGGAGACAAGAGACTGCTGAAAGCTCACCCTTTTAATTTTCTTTATTTTACAAAAGCACACGATTTTGTTGTTATTGTGAGTGTACACAAATAAAAGTAGACCCTTTATAGTCTCTAATGATGTCTTACACTTATCTGTATACCCAAAAATGACGGAGTATTTTAAGTTGTTTCTGCTGTAATGACGAAAATATCCAGCAAAACGCGCCGGCGCGTTTGCCGACCCCAGAGGGTTAATGTATCCCTTTTGCAAAATCCTGATTTCCAACAAATGTTAAAGGCTGAAATCAATGGTAAAGGGTAAATGGTCTGCACTTATATAGTGCTTTTTCTAACCTTAGAGGTTACCAAAGCGCTTTACACTGTGTCCCAATCACCCATTCACTCACACACACACACCAATGGCTGCAGAGCTGCAATGGCCAAAGGCGCTAGACTGCCACTGGGAGCAACTTGGAGTTCAGTGTCTTGCCCAAGGACACTTCGGCATGTGGAGTCGTGTGGGCCAGGAATCGAACCACCAACCCTGCGATTAGCAGCCGACCCACTCTACCACCTGAGCCACAGCCGCCCACAATAACCGCCACCAATGTTTATATGGAGACCAACTGGTCCTCAGTATCCTCTGTGGGCATGGCTTGGTAGGCACTTAAGGCAGTTCTTAGGGGTCGGATCATACAAAATGTCTCATTCATCAAAAAATCCAAAGCATGAGAACTCGAGGAGTTGGAAGAGAATATTAAAAGTACAGAGACAGAGCTGAAGCGACGAAGGTCATCTGATGGCCTCTGAGAATTGACCCAATTGAAATACAGACATAATACTATTTTGTTGCGGAAAGTGGAGTTTTGGTTATTTAGGGCAAGACAGTCATATTTTGAGTTGGGGGACAAAGCAGGGAAGCTTTTGGATGTATAAGCAGAGAGACATGAAACATATGTCTAAAGAAAGCATAAAATGTAATGCCCCCGACTGTGCCTTAAAAACAAAATCATTCACTTTTCTGCATGTTTGAAAGACAGCACAATACACAAGTGAGAAAACTCCTGGATAGTGATGAAGAATTACAATTTTCCTCAGAAGAAGAGCGGGACTCCAAGGACTGTTTGTATTTTGAGGAGAGACTTGATCCAGCTGAGGATACAATTTCGGATGAGTAAGTCATTTAGTTTTAATTAGTTGACATGCTATTTTATATAAACATGTACATATTTTACTAGTGGGACTGTTTCCAGACTTGCCAACCAGGATTCAGAGTATTGAAATTTGAAATATGTCCTAATAGGCAAGATTTAGTTACATTTAAATGCTGTTTCGGCTAAAGCAGGTATTTAAATTGTATGCTGTATGATATAAATATGATAAGTAATATAAAAATAATATGAATGTTTAGATTATATTTTAACTAGTGTTTATACTGCCTCATTATCATCAACAAAGCTTGTGCTTGCAAATATGGGTTAATGTGTAAATGAGTAAAATGCACTTTAAAATATGCCCATATTAGAAAATCTGCATATTATAATGATTTCTGAAGGATCATGTGACACTGAAGACTGCAGTAAGGATGCTGAAAATTCAGCTTTGATCACAAATTGCATTTTACAATATATTCAAATAGAAAACTGTTCTTTTAAATTGTAAAAATAGTTAAAAATATCACCGTTTTACAGTTTTTTTGGATGAAATAAATGCAGCCTTGGTGAGCAGAAGAGTTTTCTTTTAAATAGTAGAGTAGGTCTAAAATTAAGTCTTTATGTAAAGAAAATGTTCAGTCAGATTACTTCTTTTAACTTAAAACTTGATTTTGATCATTAAGTCTCCTCACATTCGTTCTCTTTCTGTCACATTCCTCATTGATAGGCCCAGGGGAGGGGTCTCCTCAGGTGTGAATTACAATCAATATTCATTATAGTTCACGCCTCCTCGCATATGACCTTTCCAACACTAGAAGTGCCTTACAAAAGTTAAATTACTCTATTGTTTTGTATGAATGAACGATCAGGATGGTTTTCACATAATTCTGTAGCAAAAACTCTAGGCTACAAGATCCAGTTTTCAAAAGTCTTGTGGATAAATCTTTAGTATGTGTTATATGGCCTTATTTCAATGACTTAAAAATTAAGTTTTTTCAAAAACCATGCATAAACGTTATTTTCTCAAAAATACAAACATGTACACACATGTTGCTCACATATTATTGTAGCCCAGTTTGTGCTGAATACAGTGTTATCAGACTTTAGCTATTAATGTGTTTTTAAGCAACTGAAAAAAGCACAAATGTCAAGGCATGTCAAAACTTCTCCAGGGCCCAAAACACCCTCAGACCCCAGAGGGTTAATAACCAAAATGAGTCCCTGTCAGCCCAATTTCTAAACAGCCCAGAGAGAATTCTCCTGATTACCCACTTCGACCACAGGGTTAAAAAGCAGTTCTGTGCACCTTGTGCTTATTCTGCATTCTTTGGCCAGTATGGAAGGTCCTTTTTCTCTATTCACCCTTCGGCAAGTTTAGCAAGAAGTTAATTTTGGATGCTGGTTGAAACTGTTGAGATGTAATGGTGATTGTTGTACCTTTCTTTCCTGGAGGGATGACAGTGTCCACAGACATCATAAGATACATGCCAGCAATGAAGGGCTGTCTGCAGAGAAGACACAATATCCAACTCTAAAAAATTAGTTAATTGTTTAAAATGAATAAAACACCATGCCTTAATTCATACTTCTTACACATTACATCACACATTCATAATTTTGATAGGCCATTGTTTTCATAAAATTGATAGAAGTATTTAAGTAATAAGGTACAAGAGACTGTGCTACCCTTTTCACATGTCCGAGTTTCGGAACATGGAAGTAAACCATTGCAGGATGAACTTCTATAGCGGTGAATGAGAGATCATAGCTAATCTAATTTTTTTATATCCATTTGATCCAGCAGCAAAATAAAATAAAATCCACTTTTTACATGACTTTCCACAAGAGGGAAAAATAATAAATAGTGGTGGATTACAGCAGTCAGAAGAGAGAAGATGCCAAATTTACTCCTTCAGGAGCTGTATTAAAAACCCCATTGATAAAAAAAGAAGAAGAACATTTTAGATATTCTCAGCTACATGAGGTAGAAATGAGACATCATTAAAAAAAAATTATCTATTGAGAATCATATCAGGGTTATGCTTGATGAAAGAGTGACAAACATTCCCCAGAAATGTAAAAAATTCTCCCATAATGAATTCCTCTATTTCTAAATTGTAATAAACTGTATTCTATTTTAGGCTTTGTTGTACATAATATGGCACAACATATGTGTTAAAATATAAAAGGACATACAAGGAGTCATAAAAGGATGACAGTAGAGTTAATATGGTTAGAGAGAGAAAAAAATGCTCTCATAAAGGTAAAAATCCCTTTGAATATTATTTTCCCAACCCCTTAATAATGATCATTATTAATAATAACACACATGTGTGGCACTAGGGTGTGACTGCTGCAGTCTGTATCCTAATTCCTGGAGCTCCAGCGGTGTGAATCATTGAGCTGCTGAGTCATTCAGTTTAAAGTTTAAAGATACCTGCTCTGATTTGGCAGTCAGAGTTCATTTAACACAGCTCTCCAGTGGTAATGTTGCAGCACCAGCCCCCATTGGTAAGTTATAATTAACACAGACTCTATCTGACAGCTCTAATCGACACTAATGCTCAACATCACTGAGTTGATTGGAGAATGAAACAGCTGGCCAAATATAAATACAATTAAACTATTTGCTGACACATTCAAGTGGTTCACATGAATAGTAAAAAAAATATATATTTTGTCATAATTTACTAACCCTCATGTCATTTTAAGCCTGTGTAATTAACTGAGAAGCAAAATGTCTGACCTGCTCTTTTCCAAATTTGAAATATAAGTTTTCCATATAAGCATAATCATAAAAGTAGTAAACGTGAACTGTGCACTTTGTGTGAGGAGCACACTGATATGTTACTCACAAAATTATTAACTAAAAATCTTCCTCAACCGCAAATCAGATGAGATGCCAGAAAAACATGAATTTTTTGTGTAATCTATTACTTACATTTTTATTGAAATATTTTTACAAGTAAGTAACAGACCATTTCAGATCAGAAGGGAAAAACTTACGGTTTGGAAGTCATTCTTAAAGAGAGTCCTGAGCAATCTCTATGATGATCTACAACCAACACAAGACAAACACATTAGTCAAGACACCAAACACTCATGAACATTCTTTTTACAGCCCACACTGATCTCAAAGTGAAATCAGAAATAGTAAGTTGACTGTTATCAAAGTCTTTCTAGCAAATCTGTCCACTGTTGGCCATCTTTGGAATGCTCCCAGAAGGCTATTTCCAGTCATGACAGTGCAGCTTCTACCTACTTGATTGTGGGAACACTGAAATCTCAAAAACTACTTGCCAAGCTTACTATTAATCTACATATTTCAAATCAGCAGTAAAATCTGACAGCACTGGTCTCATAAATGGTGCTTCTTTACCTCACATTAGGTTAATAAAGTACAATTTTCCCGGCTTGTATAGCTAATGCACATGCCATTTTGGAGTTGACTGATGGGCGAAGCCTGTATCTAAAAGGTGATTGGCTCTTTTACCTGTAAGGTGGGACTACCTTTCTACATCCATTGACCGTTGGGCACTAGAGCTCCTTGGTTGGCTGTTCCAATTTCTCTCATTCATTTTAATAGAAGTGGCCCTTCTCTCATAAATAACTTGTCGCTGCTGTTATTTAGCTTTAATTGGTCTGTACTTTCTGAAGTGCAAACTTTGCCCCCAGTGGCCAAAGCAGTAAGTGTTTTTGGGCGTACTGGCACAAGTGTGTTCCATTTACTGGGTGAATTGTCCACAAAGGGGTGCCAAAAGCGAGTTGTGAAGAGAGTTGTTTTCAGTTGTACAGGCTATAATTCAGTGAAGAGGAATGCATATCTCATAAACTGTACCCCAAACTACAAACCAAAACCTAACCATCAGTGGAGTAAAATTGTTTTATATTAAATTATATTTGAGGAAAAAATTTAACCTCCGAATCACATTTGTCACTGATTATGCGAACGCGATTACTTCCTGGTTTCAGAGTGGTGTCTGAACCCAGATGTTCCACACTGCTTAGATACATTTCTGGTTGCACCATAGGGGAAGGTAAACACACTGGAGCAGATGCAATCCTGATAGGAGACGGTGCTTGTCAGTGAGTCGGCATAATGTGGCCAATCCTAGGGTACCGGAACTCTTGGTAACAACATACCAAATTTCTGTGTGATCATTTTGTCACAAAAAATACGATTGACAACCCCAAAAGGTGGTAAATAACATTTAAACATTTTAAAGGCACAAAACCTACTTAGAAAGATTGGGTGGGCCAATAATTAGTGAGTACACAGTTTTGCCCCAGAACGGCATTTAAGCGAGCATGGTAGGCCCTGAGTAAATGGAAGGAATGATGATGGGGATATTACAACAATACACTTTGAGCTCACATCAATAGACTGATACAGCTTCAAGAATGATCATTTACATTAATTAACTCTTTATATGAGGCAGTCAAGTGTATTCATTCTACACAATAAAACATTATTGAAAAAGTTATCTAGAGATATCTGCAGCTATATTGTACCTCCATATGTCATATTTCAAAAGATTTCATATGTCATATTTCACAATTCATAAGAAATACAACAACATTCTCAAAGACATTTTCACTATAGAAATGTCCATGAGTTTTCCAGAAATGTTTTAATTGCCTGATATTTTCAAATTTGACAATGGGAACCCTGTAAATACAAAGAAATTTAAATAAAAAATTATTAAGAAATTATAGCACTGTTACTTTAGTTCTAAATCTGCTGTCCTGTTGCGTATATTGGTGCTTACCTTTAAAATTACTGACATCACCATAGTGAATTTGGAGCACAAAGTACGTAATTTTGGTGTCACCTCCAACTTTAAAGCCAACATCTGAAAAAGGGTTGAAAATAGTGTTTACCAGAAAACAGAGAGAACTGGAAACATTTTGATACTCTTATTTTGCAGATGATGAGAGATTTATTCTTTACTGAATATAACATCACAGGTTAAACTAAAAATGTTAATGATATAGCTGTAAGCTTTAAGCAATTAAAGATAGACTGAATGAAAAAGTGAGAGTGCGATGAAAGAGAGAAAGAGAGAGAGAGAGAGAGACAAAGAAAGATGATTTGGGGGAAGATATGCACCTTTGGGTAGTTTTGTAGGAGGAGCATTCCTGGCCCAGGCGTACATGATCTTGGCCTGATCATGACAGGTCCCCAGCTCTGTCCCACAATTCCTGAGAGATTCAACAAATAAACAAACAAACAAAACTAAATCAGAAATGAGTATCATAAGTAACACACCTGTTTGAAATGGACTGCCTTTTCTTTTGACTTCAAAGCTCAAATCACTGATTTATAATATATAACTGGATCGCTGATGATGTCAAAACAGCGAAGCCACTGCGCCGCCATATTGCAATGCACAAACATTCCATTGTGCCCATTGATTTCATAGAAAATCATCTAAATTCAACGAGTAAACATTAGTCATTCAATCCCCTATTTTATATCTGAAATTTGTCTATACAGCCCTACAATGCAAACATCCCACGTATGTAGATTTATTTATTTATTTAAAGTCTGGAACTTTTCCTGTTTCTTAAAAGCTTGAGCGAGTTATTATGTGTATCTATACCACCACTTCAGTGGCGAACAGTTTAGCTGAAATAAAAAAGATCACTGAAACTGAGGTAAGATACAAACAGACATATTTATTGTGTGTTTATTCAGAGTTAAGTTACTTATTTTATGTTTTCATCAAAAAGTGCCTTTTTCTCATGATCACTTGAATAAGAGCGTGCCTTCTGTCCCTCTATCACATGCAAGCAAATGCACATGATAATTGCAGGAAGACAAGCGAAACTGGTTAAAATTAAACTGATACGCTAGGTTTAAATGGCAAATGAATATGTATGACAACTATCCATGTATGACTACCGAGAGCGATTCAATATGAAAACAAGCAAATAACAGGCAGTTTTGGTGAATTAAAAATCCCAGTTTTACTTTTTTAAGGACCCTCCTTAAAGGCGAAAGGACGTTTTGTCACCCCAAAACAAGCAATTATTACAGCTTTTCCTACTTAAATTAAAACTTGTGGACAGTTTTGCCACTTCCTTTGGTGATTGTTGTGCTGCATTGATAAGCTGAACAGGTGAATGCTCTGACATCGATTTAAACATTTAAACAGCAAATTAAACATTAAACATGATTGTCACTAGAGGCCGAAATGCAACTGTCATACTCGGAGGTCAGAGATGGTGAAACGGGGGCTGTCAGTCATTGATGTTCTGACAGTTTGGGCATACAAAGATGGCTGCTTGAACACTTCCAGTGGCTTCACCTCCTGCTGGCAGTTTACCATTGCGTCAGCAATCCAGTCCTATCGGTTACACTACCGGTCAAAAGTTTTGAAACACTCATTCTTTATTTAAATTTTTTCACATTTTAGAATAATAGTAAAGTCAACAAAACTATGGAACAACATAAATGGGAATTATGTTGTGGCTAAACAAAATACAAAATAAATCAATGTAGTTACCCTTTGCATAGAATTTGCAGACGTGTACTCTTGACATTTTCTCAACCAACTTCTTGAGTTATCACCCTGGGATGCTTTTTAAATAGTATTGAAGGAGTTCCCATCTATTTGGGCATTTATTGACTGCTTTTCTTTAATATTTGTTCCAAGTCATCAATTTCAAAAAGTTTTTTTTTTTTTTTTAAATAAAAGTTTCGTTTTATAATGAAATAGATTAATATGGTGGCACAATAATTTTTTTGTCTACAAAATTAATTTCAAATATTTAAGAATACGCCTTCAGATCAAAAGATTTTTAAGATCATGAGAAACATTTCAGTCAAGTGTTTCCAGTGTTTCGGTAGTGTACATACACTCACCTAAAGGATTATTAGGAACACCTGTTCAATTTCTCATTAATGCAATTATCTAATCAACCAATCACATGGCAGTTGCTTCAATGCATTTAGGGGTGTGGTCCTGGTCAAGACAATCTCCTGAACTCCAAACTGAATGTCAGAATGGGAAAGAAAGGTGATTTAAGCAATTTTGAGCGTGGCATGGTTGTTGGTGCCAGACGGGCCGGTCTGAGTATTTCACAATCTGCTCAGTTACTGGGATTTTCACGCACAACCATTTCTAGGGCTTACAAAGAATGGTGTGAAAAGGGAAAAACATCCAGTATGCGGCAGTCCTGTGGGCGAAAATGCCTTGTTGATGCTAGAGGTCAGAGGAGAATGGGCCGACTGATTCAAGCTGATAGAAGAGCAACTTTGCCTGAAATAACCACTCGTTACAACCGAGGTATGCAGCAAAGCATTTGTGAAGCCACAACACGCACAACCTACGGATGGGCTACAACAGCAGAAGACCCCACCGGGTACCACTCATCTCCACTACAAATAGGAAAAAGAGGCTACAGTTTGCAAGAGCTCACCAAAATTGGACAGTTGAAGACTGGAAAAATGTTGCCTGGTCTGATGAGTCTCGATTTCTGTTGAGACATTCAGATGGTAGAGTCAGAATTTGGTGTAAACAGAATGAGAACATGGATCCATCATGCCTTGTTACCACTGTGCAGGCTGCTGGTGGTGGTGTAATGGTGTGGGGGATGTTTTCTTGGCACACTTTAGGCCCCTTAGTGCCAATTGGGCATCGTTTAAATGCCACGGCCTACCTGAGCATTGTTTCTGACCATGTCCATCCCTTTATGGCCACCATGTACCCATCCTCTGATGGCTACTTCCAGCAGGATAATGCACCATGTCACAAAGCTTGAATCATTTCAAATTGGTTTCTTGAACATGACAATGAGTTCACTGTACTAAAATGGCCCCCACAGTCACCAGATCTGGTTGAACGGGAGCTTCGTGCCCTGGATGTGCATCCCACAATTCTCCATCAACTGCAAGATGCTATCCTATTAATATGGGCTAACATTTCTAAAGAATGCTTTCAGCACCCTGTTGAATCAATGCCACTTAGAATTAAGGCAGTTCTGAAGGCGAAAGGGGGTCAAAAACAGTATTAGTATGGTGTTCCTAATAATCCTTTAGGTGAGTGTATATACAGTATATCAGTGGTTCAAACACTGAACGTGATTATTTTGCAACAGTGCTGCTCTCTCGTAGCCTAGTGGAAGTGGCTTAGTAGTGTTGAGCGGGACGTGGTCGTGTGTCAATAGGGAGAGCGGAAGCGGTAAGGGCCATCATCTGGTGATTGTTAATACTAAACACTTATGTCTCCTTCAAAGATGATGGAGACGGGCTATAAAAGGCCACCAGAGTGACAGAACAGGGGAAAGAGACCAGTGACTTTGTCTTCAGCTAGATTTAGTCCAGGCGGTCCTCAGCTGGAAGTTGCTATACCGCGAGCAGGGCCTCCCTGGAAAGCAGCTTCAGCAGGTGTTGGGCACGCGGCCAGCAGGCTGTGGCCAACTGCTCAAAGAAACTTTGGGAGCAGCAGCTGTGGCTTCATCGCTGCTTCCGGGGCCGTGGTGGAGGAACCACCTGGAGCTAACCATCTCTACAAGGCCTGCCGATCCTCAGCTTGGGCTTGGAGGAGCTCCTGGAGACGCCGTTCTTTCACGAGGAGAGCTTGGTGGTGGGTCTTCTGGATGCTGGCCAGGGCACGGATGACTTCGTCCAGCGGTAAGGTGTCCATGGCGACCAGTCTTCTTCCTTATACCGGGTTTCGGCACCAGTGTAGAAAGTTCGAGTAGGAAGGACACAGGAGCCGGTTTCACAGTCCACGCGAGTCAACTTTTAATGCAGTTGTCTTCAGATTTCATATGTCTCGCTGTACATACATTTGACTGTCTGAGGAAGCTGGGCACCATTTTTGTTTCTTTTTGTGTTGGTTCTGCCAAGCGGTTGGTTTGTTTTGTGTAGTAACACTCCTTCAAGAGGCTTTTGCATCGATGAAGAGTCACTTTTACACTGAAGGTTCCAGCCAAATTGAGAATAGATACTAAGGATGGCCGCAAAATATTAACATGCCCACAACAAGCGATGTTTTTCATAAAATCAATGGACTGAGGAAGTCATAATATGTTTATCATGTGCCTCCAAGTTTGATCAGTCTCGATGAACATACACTTGACCGTCCGAGGAAGCTTGGCACCTTTTTTGTTTCTTTTTGTGCAAGTTCTGCCTAGCTGCTGGAGTTTGTTTTGTGGAATAACACTCAGGACAGTTGTGGATGACATGATGATTTTTGCAGGACATGAATTGATTACATCATCTAATGCACTCATGAAACAGCCGGCTCACTGAAAATATAAACATTTATTTTCAACATAATATTGTATTATTTTTTTATCAAATTAATTGCTTATATACAGAACCTCACAGCACAATCCAAAATATAACTTTGGAGTTCTATTTTGTCAAATATAGTGCTACATGAAAGAGCATCACAGATGTAAGTTACTGCTTAAGTCTAATGCAATTACTGCTGATTTATTACTATTATTAGTGGTGCTTGCCAAAGGCAAAATCGTGCGGCTCATTGAGGAGAGGTGTGCTATATCTTTTCTAAGCGATCAGGTGTACGATGTTCGCACAGCGGACAAAAAAGTGGCCAAAAAAGTCCCATTGACTTAACATTGCGGAATGATCAGAAATTCAAATCCCAACTGACATTTTCACACACACAGACAAAAAGGGCCTGTCAACCCTGCATCTCTCCCTCTCTCTCTCTCTCCCTCAGAGGATTTATATTATCAAGCAGCCAATAAGAAATGACCTAAAATCTTCATAGCCACACCCTAAAACATGCTAAAAACGTGCTAGCATCATGCTAACACATGCTAGCATCACCTAGCGAAGTGCTAAAACATGCTAAAACGTGCTAACATCATGCTAACACATGTTAGCATCGCCTAGGGAAGTGCAAAAACATGCTAAAAACATGCTAGCATCATGCTAACACATGCTAGCATCGCCTAACGAAGTGTTAAAACATGCTAAAAATGTGCTTGCATCATGTTAACACATGCTAGCATCGCCTAGCGAAGTGTTAAAACATGCTAAAAATGTGTTAACACATGCTAGCATCGCATAGGTAAGTGCTAAAACATGTTAAAAATGTGCTACCATCATGCTAACACATGCTAGCATCGCCTAGCGAAGTGCTAAAACATGCTAAAAACGTGTTAGCATCATGCTAGCACATGCTAACATCGCCTAGCGAAGTGCTAAGACATGCTAAAACTGTGCTAACATCATGCTAACACATGCTAGAATCCTCTAGTGAAGTGCTAACACATGAAAAATTCTATGACCAATATTTTAGTGCTTAGCAACAAGTTAGAAAATGTTATTTGACGAGTTTTGCCATGGCAAGCACCACTCACATTTTCTTCAGGAAATGTACCTATCTAGTTATTATTATTGTTACTTCTAGTAGCAGTATTACAGTGAATATTACATAACTTTACAGAAGTGATATATTTCTGTCATACTTTTTTCCAATAAGTTTGGCTTTTATTTGGACAGAGCTTTTATTTTGAAGTGTTTGTGTTGTTTTGACCAAGGAGCTCTGACGTCGGCAGCTTCCCATTCTGGAAAAGTCGGTTACTATATGACTCAAAGTAATTATTAAACAGCAAAAGGCTGCTGTTTAATTAAATAAGTATATGCTCTGAATGTGCCTCGTGCTACAACGTGGATTTGCACTCTGTTTACGGTCATCTGCTACAGATATGCGCAATGCTCATGAAATGTTTTTCCCCTGTATGCGACAAGCAGGAGCAGCATTAAAAGGTATGAGCAGCTGGTGTCAGCACAACACTGTCTCCACACATTCACATATGCTCACATTTGAATTACATGCAAACTATATATTTATCTCATTAAATTGCAGCTTTTGCAGTTAAATAATCTCACTAGGACATAATGTGATTTTTATTTGTAGGCTGAATGTTTAAGTAATGACATTCGTACATCAGATGTATCCGTTTTTTCTATCAGAGCATTTTTACGAATACCGGTACATAAGAGTGGTATCGGACCCAATACTTTTGTAAACATGCACTATATGGACGTCTTTGATTGTTTTGATGCGTTTCCAGCGATGTGCAATGCATTTTAAGAGTGGTACAAGCGCAGCTTTTAAAAATGTGTCTCATTCTGCTACTGCCATGGACTGGGAGAAACAAGTTACGTCAGTGTGTAATCAAACACAGAAGGTGTGTGAGATGTCGCACCATTGAAGACCAGCATCTCTGCTTTGGCCTGTTGACACACCAGGCATCACCATGGATTATATTATGTTTGTGTTTTCAGAACATTTCAGCATGGATTGTATGTTTTCACCTCATAACAGCGAGGATTGTTTGTGAACCAGTCACAATATGATTCAAGTTTTGCAAAGGAACTGTTACTGAAAGATGAGGCAGTTAAACACTACCAGACCCATGAGTAAACAGTTTAATTCAAGAATGTTTCAAATGTCATGACTGTTTGAAAGTTGCTCTTCTTGAGTGATTTTGATTTTGAAACATTCAGATGAAATGTGTTGGGTGTACGTTGTTAACCCTGAAATGTAGTTTTATAAATTATAAATTGTGAAGATTGTTAAATTACTTCCGATTGGGTTTCAAATATAGCTGTATTTGAGGGGCTGCATGATATTATCCAATCAGAACAGTGGGTGTTTACATTTAAGTCTTAAAGGCCCAGAAAGCTTAAAACTGAGTGTGTCAGACAGAGAGCCAGAGACAGGGTGAGAAATTATTATATATTATTAAATTATGACTTTTTGATGTTTATGTGCAAAAACTGACATTTTAAGTGAACCTCAGGGAAGATAATGAAATTATAAATTAAAGAATATGTCATGACCTCTTAAATTCGACAATGCATTTAAATATATAACTTTTTAATAGAATTCAACATTGCAGCATGGCCGATATGAGAAAAACTAATATAGTTGAAATCCTCATGACACAAGGAATCCACAAACACCCGTGATTTTAGGACATACAGTGACTAGCCAACTGATTAGCGACCCATCGGTCTGCACTAGCTTACGTTATAAAAGTCTTGACACGGAGGAGGACTGCAAGGGTGTAGAGTGCCATTTGGGACAGGGAGTTTGAAGCACGAGCCTGCCCCGGTTGCTTTTCTTGCCTTTAAATTCTGACTACAGCATGAGCCAACAGCTTTCGAGTGCCGACTTTGAAGAAGCATATCATTTGGTTTCACCTGCTGAACGAATACAGCCCTTCAGTAAACTAGTCGAGCAGGTCATTTTTGAGAGAAAGAGATGAGTTCTCGTTCATGAATGCACTGAATTTACTGGTATACTTGTTTGCAAAATAAATAAATTAATCACTCAGTCATTTCATTGGTGAACGAGGATCTCCTGACTGACTAAACGTGACGAGCAGTGGCATCTCTACATTAGGGGCAGGTAGGGCTGAGCCCCATCTGATGTAGCACTATTGTGCAAAATGAGTGGCATAATCATATAATTATTTTAAGGAATAATATAATTTCTACATATTAAACTAGTTTTATATAAATTATAATAGACAACAGTTTATATATTATTTTGATAAATTAATTAAAATCATTATTAAGTTCTACTTTATGTGTTAAAGCCATTTAATCATTCCCATTTGCTATACATGGGGCTAGCCCATCGTCCTTCATGATAACCAAGAGAGATTTGGAGAATGTCATGCGCATGTCCAATGAGTGTTCAATGATTGCCCGAGGGGCATGTTTGTCTTTACCACTTAGCCAATCAAAAGCTTTGATCGTATGCATGTTAGGCTCACAAGGTAATCAGAAATTACTGCTCGAGTGCAAACCTGCGTAGTGAACCTCACTGGTAAGTAAGACTGGTAAGACTAGAGGTGAGAAGGACCAAATACTAATATTACATACAAATTCTTCAAACCTCTTGAAGCAGCATTAACTTGCCATGTGGAAAAAGCTTAACAAAGAAGCCACAAAGAAAAACCGAAATGTACAGACTTGTACTCCTAACATGGTCACCAGCTGCAACACATCCACTCCATGTTTGTTCACAGAACTGGTTATGTAAATTGCAATTATTTCATTAAAATAATAGTTCACAGAAATCGAACTATTAAAAGGTATATATGTTAATATATGTATATATATATATATATATATATATATATATATATATATATATATATATATATATATATATTAATCTTTCTTTATCATGTTTGTTATCTATAACTTCAGAAAAATGCCAAGAGTATTTATGAAGATGCTTGGAAAGGGAACAATGCATGATAGAACTCTGTACTCTAACTATGTACTTTAAAATGTGCAAATGCTCCATACAGAGAAGGAAGGATGGGCCACACTTTGTATTGCACCTCTGATCTTAACACCTATAATGGGGCTTTTCCACTGCACGGTACAACTCGACTCAAATCTGCTCGTTTTTTGGGGGTTTTCCACTGTGGATAGTACCTTGTACCTGACGGTCGAGGTTCCAAGGGATCCGAGCGATACTAAATGTGACATCAAAATCATGCTGATCACTGATTGGTCAGGAAGAATCGTCACTACCCGCATCACTGGATTTCCGACACGTGACATCAACCCGCAAGTTTTAAAGTTAGCAACAGCGATAAAAGTATCATTTGTTCACGTGCCTTTCAAATTGTGAAAAATAAATGGCTGTGCGCAAAACCATGTCATGTTCAATAAACGAGGTGCAGACGGTCCACTCGTTAGCGATGAGCGAAATGAAAAAGTCTCTCAGGAAGTGTCTCAGCGGACCTACAAACAGTGTAGGGAAAAGTTAAAAACACTTAATAGTGACTACAGAACCATCAAGGAAAAGTGGAAGTGGTTCGACCAAATGGGATGGAGAGTGCCCTGGACTGGCGTTGATCCATGATGATCCACGATGGAGGATGTTATGTTTAACTCTATACTCTAAGCTTCGCTTTATTTAGTTGACCAGCTACTGGAAGCTTTGCTTCTAAAACAACCAGGCCAATTTAACTGTAATTTTACTTGTGTAAAATCACCATGCAACAACTGCTTTATGCAGCACAATGAGCTAGTAGCTAACAGCTAGCGGTCATGTTATTGTTTTGGTCAGTTTGTGTTGTGTTTAAAATGATGTCACGGCAGTAGAGGAGGCGCGACTATAACTATATTCCCACCCATGTAGAGAGGCACTAAACTGCAATGGAAATGCAAGCTCAGAGAAGTCCCATAACACTTCTCCATTCTGGTCTCACGCCACAAGAAAGAGGCAATAACAGAATAATAATCAACATTCTGGGTTTCTGGCCAGTGAGCCAGGAGGCAATAACAGAATATGCAACCTCAATTGCAATGACAGATATACCAAAGAAAATTAAACTTGGGACAAAATAATAGACAAGATTTGCTGCCATTTTTTGGAAAACGATTGACTCGTAGAAGTCGAGTCAAGTAGAATTGTAGCCATGCTAATAATTATACCCCTCCCCCCGACAACACAAACATGCATTTTTACAGTGGTAATAATTATTTTGAACATAAAAAAGAAAACCATAAAAAGTATACTTTCAAAAAACAATAAGAACGCACACACAGATTTAAAATAGTGTTAATTTTGTCAGCTATTTTTTAATTTAGTCTTAGTCCTGTGTCAAATGTCCTTGTTAGTTTCTATCATATTTAGTCAACCTTACCCTGTTTTTTTTGTTTCAGTAAATTTGACACTGTATGCCCAATTATTAGGCAAATTGTATTCCTAAGGATTAATTTTATTGTTGAACAAACACAATGCTCTCATTCAATCCAAAATGTTATTGAACCTCAAACCTAAATATTTAACAAAGAAAAAACAAGTTTTGTCCTTCTCAGTGGAATATATAAGTGCGCACAATTATTAGGCAATTATTGTCTAATGATTATGACGTTAAACTGATCCGATAGGGTCTAGTTGGGTAGCCCTACCAGAAGATCTCTGATCAATATGGTTATGGGGACTGATAGCTAGAGAAACTATCATGAGTACTACTGGGACGCAGCGGTAATACCTAAACCTCATTAAGGCAAGTACAGGGTTTAACCCTAGAAAAGCTTTTTGAGGGTTGGGCTAGGCAAGTACAAGGAGACCATGCATGAGGGCTCGTATCCCATCATGGTCTTACCTGGAATAAGGAAAATCTACGTAGTATGAACAATATGAAAACACAACTAAATTCTAAACATACTGGCTCGGCCGTCGCCCAGGTTATCAAGGTCCGCGGTGGCTATTCAACCAATCTGCCAGCCACTGAAAAATATGCATAGATTGGAAAAACAAAGACAAAAAACAAGCACTTCTCTGTGGCCACCTACAATGTGAGAACACTGAACGATACCATCAGCACCGAAACAGGCGAACCATCACGCACAAAATCGATTGTATTATAGCCGACTGCAAGAAATACGACATCGACATCATAGCAATCCAAGAGCACCGGCATAAAACATCCGATACGATGGGCTATAGTCAACATAAACAACGCAGCAATTGGACTCTGGCACACTCAGACTCATCATCCATCTAACATGGAGTAACCATTTTGTACAACAGCAAGATTGCTCAGTTAACCACCTCAATCACGGTCAAATCGGAGCATAATATCAAGGGCAATCCAAAAGTATACATAGTCTCAGCATACGCCCCAACAGAGACAAAAGGGATACATTAAAATGCCAACTATATGATTTATTTTTCTCTGTACGTGGCAACACCTCTAAACACACCAGGGCGTGATCGGAGACTAAAATGTTTCCATTTGAGCAATCAACAACAAATGAAATGAGGGACTTAATATAAAAATAAAATATTCTAGTGTAAATCTTAAGGACCAATTAGAAAGAAATTATAGTCCCTACCAGATGGGTTCAAAAGTCTCCAAATATCATTAAGACCAATATTTTCACACATCCTGTGAAGCATCAATGTTGCACTAGGGGGCTTGCACACATTTGCTTCACTATGATCAATGAATCAGTCCATCAAAAGATTAAAGTCTCATCTCAATATTATATCATGAGTGGTGCCAATGGCTTGCAACATCCCTTAAAGATCAATAATAAAGCCCTGATCATCAACGTTAGGTGCATAAATATTAGCCAAATCAAGACTTTGCCCCTGAATTTCAGCTAAAACAATAATGAATCTTCCTTATTTATCTTAACTCTGTTTGAGACATTTGAATTGTAGATGCTTACTTATCAGTGTAAAGACTCCCCTGCGCTTACTCGAGTGAGCACAAAAAAAAAAAATGCCCACCCCATATCTTTCCAAAATTTCCTTCTTCCTGTGGTGAAAGGTTCGTTTCTTGAAGCTTCTTGACGCTTAAGATGAGAAATAACCTTCCTTCTTTTTATGAACTGACCCAACGCATTCATATTCAATGTGGATATAGATAATCCACTCATATTAACATTTTACATTTTGAAATATAAGAAAAAATGTATTGTGTGTCAAAAACAAGAGTATAAAGACCAAAATCCAACATTGGTGTGAACATTAAAACCTGAACTTCCCCCAGAAACAAAAAAAAAACAGAAAAAAGAAAAGCATGTGCATTAACCCCTTGCACGATAGAGCCAACTGGTATCCATCCCTCCAAACTCAAACAGTCCATGTATGCCTAGGAAGACCGCTCATCAGATTGCTCAAGTATGGTGCTTCTATGCACATTTTGTGAACAGAATTACACAGCAAAAGATAATCTATTAAACAAACTCCAGACAACAGGCAGAATAAATTCAAAAAGCATGTAGATTCATCCACAAAACTGTCCCAAAAGTGTGCCACTTTGCAAAACAAACTCCAGCCGCTAGGTGAAACCAGCACAAAAAAAAAAAAACGCTCAGTTTCCTCAAACAGTCACGTGAATGTTCAGTGAGCTGGTCCACTTGGCTGCAATGTGAGTACCACAATATTACTTACTCACTCCATTGAAGGACATAGCCTGCTGTGGACATGTGTTTGTTTTATGGCCATCCTTAGCATCTATTCTCAATTAGGCCGGAAATATATATATATTTATATATATATATATATATATAGATATATATATTACTTTTCCCTCTTGTCGAATTCGCATTCGTCAAAGACCAAATCAGCTCCCTGACTCGCAGACGTCTCTGGTGTGTCAGCTTGAGCACATAAGTGTCTTTTAATGTCTCCAGAGTCTGAGGATATTCAATTATTTGACAGTTTTGGAACAGTGTATCGAATCTCACCGGTTTATATAATTAAAAGTGTTAAAACTAGCAAAGTGCACAGAGTTCGCTGTTCACACATCTGATCCTCGCATGGCATCACGTGACTCAGAGGACATGCTAATAATTTTAATAAAGGATAAGTAGACTAGTTCTGGTTGTGAATGTGTAATTAACTTTTAGTTCAACGTGCTTGTTAAAAACATAAAAGACGGTTATTTGTCATCATCAACTGGCGCATAAGGCGTAGTTTGCAGAAATGGTCAATTAATGAATCAATGAATGTATCTGAATTAATCTTTTTGGTGACCAGATTCAAAAATGACTTGATTCATTAAATTAAAATTCCCACCACTAGTGTGTGCGCACTTCTGCTTGAGAGTGCCTGTCTGAGAGTAGAGAAGCAGCAAGATTCTCAGCTGCAAGCAAATAAACCAAAACAAATTACATGCAAAATTATCAATAAATAAAAAAAATGTGGTTCTCAGCCAATAATATATCAGCTACCGATATTGTCCATCCCTAGACTCACCAGTATCCTTTGATGACATAAGGGGTTCTGCAGCCATATAAGACCATGTGGTGGGCAGTGTCCATACTGGCATGGGGCACAAAATCCACTGAGAAGAGAGAGAAAAAGTTTTAAACATTAGTATAAATTGTTAAAACCAAAATTACACAGATAAGTATAGTGAGACAAATTTTCTCGACAATTCACTGTCACATCATTGCAGCACAGATAGAAAAGTGGAGCAGGTGCGCACTATGAACAACATTAAGGTATGAATAATTTTGTTTCACAGTAACAGTAAATTTTTGCTAGCAATTCTACCCCCCAACAAAAAAATACTTATTTCAGAATCATGTAATAATGTCTATTTGTTAATAATCCAGTGCATTAAATGCTTTACAGAAGAAAAGGCTACTTAATCTCATTAGATTCTTTTCTTTTTGTATTTGGAATTAAATGTAGCAAACCAAAACATGTGTCTGACATCAGTGAAAAAAACTAAAATATAAAAAAACAGCTGCTTCACATTTGGTATATAACACTTTATATAACACCTAACATACACACACCTATTTATGTTATTTTATAACATTAAAACATTAAATGATAATTCAACAATTGTTCTTCAACAGGGTACGTACATCATTGACACTCATAATAATCACTCACTTGGTACATAAGGATGGAGAGGAGTATGTATTTTGCAGTGTTGGGTAGATTACTTCCAAATTGTAATCTAGTGCTGATTATTAGGGGTGTAGAGCAAAGCTCTTATCTGCAATAGCATCTGTTCATTTGACAAAATTATCAGTATCTGTCTCTGTATTCGGATAGAAACGGATATTTATACATTTATAGTTTCTATTAATAAAATATGCCTTGTATATGCCTTTTCATAATAATAGCATAATAATAATCATTATTAGGGATCTAAACGCCGAAGATGCACTTCACCGAAGATTTGGGCCCGGTCGGCCTTTAGCGATAATTTTTACGTTTTACCAACACCTTTTGTCGCACACTGAAGTGTCTTACATAGTTGGATTCCTTGGCTCAAGATGAACAAAACGTATATATACGATTTAATTTCAGTCATGAAAATTGTTGCGCTAATTTGCATAAATAAAAAAAACTACTTTTTCAAACTCCTCAGGCCGTATGTCCAATTCACATGAAAATCTGTGTTTGTCTTCAATGGACCCTCCTGACAATAAGTTATCAAAATAATTTTGATTCATCAAAGTGTTACGAAGATATAAGCCAACGAATTGGTCAGGCGTTTTGTACGTTTTGACCAAATCTACCAAACAAAAAGGCTTGATACACATAGACAACAAGACATTATGAGTATGCACGCAAAGTCATGAATAATTTAGCCAATAGTGGGCGCTACAACTAAAACAAAACTCATAACTCCACAACCGTATGATCAATGAAGTAAAAAAATTGGTATGCATCTTGTAGGGGCCAAAGAATAACATATCCTAAAATATCAGTTGGACAAATAAAATAAAAAAACATAGCCGCCAGCAGCCAATCAAATTTCAGCAAAATGGCTGTATAAAGGGTGTGTAAATGACACTCATAATAATCACTCACTTGCACGTGGTAGGCCTACATAAGGATGGAGAGGAGTATGTATTTTGCAGTGTTGGGTAGATTAGTTCCAAATTGTAATCTAGTGCTGATTATTAGGGGTGTACAGCAAAAAAAAGTTAAAAAATTGGTATGCATCTTGTAGGGGCCAAAGAACAACATATCCTAAAATATCAGTTGGACAAATAAAAAAAACATTGTATAATGTATTGACAAACAACATGGCTGTATAAATGGGTTGTAAATTATTGTTTATTATTGTGAACTACATCTAGGACTCCCTAGGTCAATAATTATCAAAGAAAAGCTGAACTTTATTTATTTAGGGATTGCATTTATCATGTGGGTTTGACCAAGTGTATCCAAAAGCCTATAATTTCTAAAATAAATATTCAAACTTCTAAAACCTTTTTGGAGATTGGGTGCTTTGTGGCTTTATAACAGTTAAAAAGTTAATAAAAATGACAACCATAACTAATGAATTGGAAAGTAGGGCTGAAACGATAAGTCGACATTATCGACGACATCGACAATAAAAAATTGTTGACAAAAATTAGTCGTTTTATCTCATTTACCGTAACATGGAATCACATTAAACTGTAATGATGGCACACGAGAGCAGCACTGCAGTTCGTGCAAGACTGAGGAGAGGAAGAATTACACAGCTTACAGCCCAGATGCACTCTAAACTTTCTAAACAGCTTCAGGTGATGTAGATCCCAAAGTATGAGGGAATTATACAAAAAATAAATAAATAAGTAAATTCAGAAGCACACTTGTTGTGGAATAAGCGGAGCCGGAGCTCTTTAAAGGAAACACACAGGTGTTACATCTTAAATGCAGTTATTTTAATGTGTTATAGCTTTATTAAAGTTCAAATAATATAGCACAAATGTCCTGATCTAAGGGAGAGAGATTGAAACTGCACCCGGCTGAGGTGCACTCTGTCGCGGGGACATTCGTCCCTCGAGCGCATGACGTACATTTTCTTTATCAGTTATACTGCAGAAGAAATGGTTTTTTTTGAGAATGTTGAATGTAATATTAAAAATGCTAATATTTTTTAATATCTAAAAATCCCTTAAAAAAGATGCATTCACCTGAGAAGCAGCATATAAGATATTATACTTGCTATTAGAGAATAGATCTTGAATATAAGTATATTTTGTCTTTACTGCACTTGCAGAATTATAACCAAGTGAAAAAATACACTTATATACAAAGTATACTTATATTTAAGAGACATTCTCTTAAAGCAAGTCTAAATATCTTATATGTTGCTTCTTAAGTAAATGTATTTTGTTTTTAGACCATTTTAAATGGAAAACAATAGAAAAACACTTGATAACAATAGGATTTTTTGCAGTGAATTTCTTTACAGAATTAAACTTAATAAAAAGTATGTTTTTCCTGATAATTCAGTGAATGTCTTTTAGAGGTATTTTTAAAAGATGATTTTGTCCTCTTTATTGTTAGTAAGCACGTTTAATCCAGCCTTTTAAATCAGGCCACAACCTGAATAGAGCTAATGATTAATCTTTCCAATAATCGTCGAATAGTAGAATAATCATTCTAAAAATCGTTTGATTAATCGAATATAAAAATAATCGTTAGTCGCAGCCCTAATACAAAGCATTTACAAACTGCAGATAAAAAGAATGCAGCAATGAAGGGGTTTAAAACATCAAGACTGTGTTCATGCTTAACTGTAATCATAATCCAAAAAGTTATGTTTAAAAACAACATTTTAACAACCAAAGAAAAATCTTTAACAAAAAGTAGTTTAATAATGTCTAAAGGTATCCAACCTAATAAAAGTAAATAACTATGCCTGAAAACACTTTAATAAGCAAGGTTTGCACAAATCTGTTATTATTTATATAGAGCTTTACAGGCATCTAGTGGCCACACCATAGTATTACATATGATTTTATTCATTTCTTTCCACCAGATGGCACTAATCTGCTTTCCTTCATTGGATTTTAAATGCCTTTGCTCTATTTTTAACCTAAATACAGTATTGATTTAAAAAAATAATATTGAATGTATTTTCTTAATATTTTTTAAATAAACATTATGCAAAATAAATATAGTATATTAATTTCATAAAAAAATACACTTATGGCATTCAGTCTGTTTTGAATGGCTAACAGTATGTAGGTGCGGCCCAAACACACTCATACTTACACCTACTTTGTTGAAGGTGCCATCAAGGTCTATGAGCACAGATGCATATCTTTAAAAATATTGCCAGCAGCAGCTAATGAAATTTAAGCAGCTAATAACATCAAACCTGAATGGCCGGCCAGTACGAAACTTGAGATATTCATACACAGATATGTTTACATATGTCTGGAATTACATTGTGTTTATTTTTCCAATATCCCAATTTTATGGTATATTAGTTTCTGTCTCGTGTCACTTCTATATGGCTGCGTCCGAAAACTGTAAAATGCTGCCTTAAAACCAGCCCAAAAATGCCCCATAGGATACTATGGCAAGGCTCTTGCACATGAAAACAATTGTTTCCTACTATGACAAGACAATTAATTTTGTGGGATCATATCTCCCAATCAGAATGTCATAGAGACATAGGGGCAGGCTCATTTCACTCGGGCGTAGCCACACCCTAGCAACCATTTACAACACCCTAGCAGCCACCCCTTAGACTTCCATTCAAAATGGTTCAGAATGGTATCTTCAGAACAGAATTTTGTAGACACTTGACAATTGGATCTTTTGAGTCAGGTTAGTAATCAGCCAATAAGAATCACTCTGGTCACTAGCTAGCCACAACCAGGCAACCATTTAGAGCACCCTAGTAACCAGCCCTATTGACTTCCATTAAAAATGGCTGAGAGGGATATCTATGGAACAGAATGAACTACAGACATGACAGTTGGGTGAGCAATCAGTCTTCATGTATCCACTTGAAAAACTACTTAGCCACGCCCTTGCAACCACTTAGAGTTCCCTAGCAAGCAAACCCCCTTTACTTCCATTCAAACTGGCTGAGAGTGATATCTTTGGATCCAAATATACTATATAAATGACAGTTGGCTTGTTTTACTTGGGTGAGCAATTAGACTTCAGGTATCATCATGGAAACTACTTAGCCATGCCCTAGCAACCATTTAGAGCACCCAAGCAACCAAACCGCATTGATTTCCATTAAAAAAGGCTGAGAGTGATATCTTTGGATCAGAATGTCTTAGAGAAATGACAATTGGCTTGTTTTACTTGGGTGAGCAATCATTCTTCGAGTATCATCATGGAAACTATTTAGCCATGCCCTAGCATCCATTTAGAGCACCCAAGCAACCAAACCCCATTGATTTCCATTCAAAAAGGCTGAGAGTGATATCTTTGGATCAGAATGTCCTAGAGATATGACAGTTGGCTTGATTTGGAGCGTTTTTGCAAAGATGTGCCATGCTAATAGACTCCTACCCAAAAAGACTGAGTGCTGTAATAAAATCAAAAGGTGCTTCAACAAAGTATTAGTTTAAGGGTGTGCACACTTATGCAACCAGGTTATTGTGTTTTTTTATTTTCCCCCCTCAAAAATTTCAGTTTGTTTTTCAATTGAATTGTTCACGTTATAGGTCATATTAAAAGGTGGAACAAGTTCTGACATGATTTTTCTTTCTTTTACATCACAAGAACCTGGCATTTTAACAGGGGTGTGTAGAATTTTTATATCCACTGTATATAGGCCATTCGAACATATTACACACATGCGCTCTCACTCACAGATACGGATGAATGGATGAGTTAGGGGCCGTTCACACCAAAGGTGTTTTTGCCTGCACCTGCTCTGTTTGTTTTCCTGTGTAAACAGGCTGGATGAAAGTCCATACATGCTGCACTGTGTCTCGCTGTTTCTTCAGTGTCTCATGGAGGACTAGCACATTTTTAGACACTGTGTCAAGTTAATAAGAACTTCAGGTTTCAAAAAATGCATGCTGAGACACCTGTGTTCTGTTTCAATCGTTGCACTGTCTAAATTGTTGGGGTTTTTTCAGCGCAGGTGTCACAACGATTTAATGTTCCGAACAAGTTCAGGTTGCAAAGAGGGGACTGTTACTATGTCTAACATTATTCCAGATTGTTCTGCAACAAACAAAGATTCAGCGCTTTATAAACGGCAATGGTTTTTTCCCTTCTGTTCTAGTGTGCTGAGGGGCTGCTGTGCTTTGTATGTTTATTGTTACAATACGAACGTTGCCTACAATGCTGACATAAAATACAGCCTCAGCATCAGAATATAGGTGAATGAAAATAAGACAGGAATATATAAATTTTGTATACAACAAATCCTCAAAGTAATAATAATACTGTATCATATTATAATGACAAACTGGACAACAATAAGTAATTGTTGGGTTAAAATATTAATAAATAACAACTGAATTCCAAAATGTTACTGGGTGAAGTAGTAGGTTTTGCACGCACGCACGCACGCACACACACACACAGACAAACATAAAACAAAATTGTTTTTAAAAAATATATGTAGGTAAATAGTGTTTTTTGTTTTTAATGTATTGTGGAAAAACTGGAAAGCATGCATAAATTATCTTTAACAAGATTTCAAGATCATTTTGAATGTACTTTGCTGCAATGGTTGATATGATGAATTAAAAATTACGATTTAAAATACATTTTATGAAATTTAAGCAAACATTTTTTAAATGTGGGCCCGGCTCGGATGCTTGAGGCCTCAGAAATCATAAACCCGCCACTGGGTATATTTGCCCTGTGTAAATAACAATATATTGGAACTGTATCTAAAATAAATAAGGGGTGGATAAATAAATACTAATACAACAGGCTGGAAAAATAGACATTTATTCATTTTAATATCCTGTATACATATTTTGAATGTGTTGAATCATGACACTGGGTGACACACCCTGAAAATCGCACCTTTACAACGGTTTCATGCTGAAGAGCCGCTTATAATGTCAACATCATAAGGATTGGAGCCTACCACGCAAAAGATGAGCTCATTGAAGTCTTAATTATCGGTCTGCTTTTTTATTCCAACCATTACTCCTGGTCGGAGGCTTCCGTAAATATTTAGTTTATACGCAAGGTTATGTCCTACCTAAGTTTAATGGTGCAACCCTCAAATATTTAGAAGTGCACAAATTTGGACTTAGTGCCCATTTACCCCACAACTAGGCTAAGTTGTAACTTGTGTATAGATGGTGCAACCGGCCCCCGATCCCGTGGTAATGCTCTTCAGCATTGTGGGTAATGTAGTTGTTCCCCTTAATTTAACATATATTACTAACATTAAAAAAAATTTTTTGTATATGTATAAATTAACATTAACCTAGATTACTAAATGCTGTGTTGTTCATTGTACATGTTAACTAATGCATTAACTAATGTTAACAAATGCAACCTTATTGAAAAGTGTGACCAAAAAATATCTCTAGAATTCACCAGAAAAGGTCATTTTAACATTCCAAAGGTTGTAGTAAATTCCCAGTGAATACACTGATTTGCTACATTTCAAATTATTTCATAATGTCCAAATTAGTGGTCGACCGATACAGGTTTTTTTTAATGGCTGATCTCCAGAGAGCAGGGCAGACGAAAAAATGCATGCATATATATATATATATATATATATATATATATATATATATATATATATATATATATATATATATATATAAAATATAGTAAATTACAAACTATATTTATTATATTTATATTGTATTATATTTATTATATATTGTATTATATATTGTATTATATTTATATAATTATATTACATTTTAAATGGTAGATAGCAGTTTCTTCTGATTTCTGTTCAGTCATCAAATTGTATTCATTTTTTTGAACAAGAAATTGTTAATATATTAGGAAGGACATAACCATACACGCAGTAGTCCAGCAACCATAGATGGCATGTCCACGTTAGTAATCGTTAGTAAAAAATACTGATTCAAACCAACTGTACATACAGTACATAGTAAATATGACACTTACTCATAGCACACGTGAAGCGCTTTTACCTTGAAGTTGCACCAGCGAATATTTAGCAGAGACGGGCCAATTCTATTCAAATAAATGGGACAAATTAGAATGCCCAACTGCAGCCAACGGTCCATGGATGTACATAGGAAGTCCCACCTTACTGGTAAAAGAGCCAATCACCTTTTAAATACAGACATCGCCTGTCAAACAACTCTAGAACACGCATGCACATTAGAATCAGAATCAGCTTTATTGCCAAGTATGCTTACACATACAAGGAATTTGTCTTGGTGAAAGGAGGTTCCAGAGCACAACAATACAAAAAAACAATACAAAAAGAGCAGCAGGACATAGATAATAATAAAAAAATTATTATACATATACGTACATACACACACATACACATACGTAGTACAAATCTAATAAAAATCTGTTATATAAAGAACAAAAATACAGTATGATATATATATATATATATATATATTTTTTTTCTTTGTATGTAATGGCAGAAGAGGATATGTTGGATAATATAAATAGAATAAACTGTGTATTGCACATAATTATTGCTCAATGAGGCGGCTTTAACTTTTTATGAGATGGATAGCCTGAGGGAAAAAACTGTTCCTGTGCCTGACGGTTCTGGTGCTCAGAGCTCTGAAGCGTCCGCCAGAAGGCAACAGTTCAAAAAGGTAGTGGGCAGGGTGAGTGGGGTCTAGAGTGATTTTTACAGCCTTTTTCCTCACTCTGGAAGTATATAGTTCTTGAAGGGGGGCAGGGGACAACCAATAATCCTCTCAGCAGTCCAAACTGTCCTCTATAGTCTTCTGATGTCTGATTTCATAGCTGCACCAAACCAGACAGTTATTGAAGTGCAGAGGACAGACTCCATGACTGCTGAGTAGAACTGTATCAACAGCGCCTGTGGCAGGTTGAACTTCCTCAACTAGTGAAGCCTTTTTCACAATGGAATAAGCTACCAAATTAGCTATAAAATCTAGGAAAATTGCTTTTTTAGTGTAATCTGAGGCAAAGACACAACCTTTATGATACCCGTGTTGTCAGATTTTACTGCTGATTTGAAATATGTTCATTGATTGTAATCATGACCAACCGTTTTGGAGATTTTCTTTCTCCATTCTAGTAGATAGGTGCTGCACTTTCATGACTGGAAATAGTCTCCCGAGAGCATTCCAAACATGGCCGACAGTGGACTGACTTGCTAGAAAGACTTTGTTCGCACTCACGTGCTGCTGCAGATCCAGCACAAGCTCAATCTCATGACAGTTTAAACATCCTGGATTGCCAGCATGGATTGTTGTGTTGTTTGAACATGATTTGTGAAAAGGAACTTTTGATCCTGAAGTTTTGATTCTGGCTGACAGATTACGTGCTTCAGAGGAATATATTAGATAGATCGACAGGAGAAACACTGTATTTTCGTGAGGTTTGCGAATTAAACATCTGCATATGGTATATGATATTAGTTTGATTGATATTTTCCTTTTTATCATTAAACAAGTTGAGGAGAGAGGGAGAGAGAATGAAACAGGCGAGCACTTTAACACTGATCTCAAACGCATCTGCCACGGCTCTGAAATGCAGACCGATTCTCAAAGCCCTCAAGAAACAAATCGGCCAAAGGGTAAATTTATCAGCTGATGACAATAATTCATAAAAGTCAGAATATCTGCTGATTTATCAGCCTCTGCGATACATCGGTCGACCACTAGGCCAAATATAGAAATACAGGATTCAATTATTTTGAAATAAATCCACAATTTACCAAAATATAATTTTTCACATTCTAAATTCTGTAGTACGTTAACAGTGGATAGACTGACTTACAACAGGTGAGATTTTTACAGTACATCAACTTCTATGAGTACAGTATTCAATTCATTTAGAAAAAATATATATATACATATATATTCCAAAGGTTGTAGTACGCCCCAAGTGGCTATACTGGCTTAGTACATGCAAGATGTTTACAGTAAATTAAATGAGTACAGTATTCAAATATTTTAGAAAGTCACGTATATGCTACATACTATTTTCACATTACAAAAGTTGTCGATAGATTAACTTATTACATGTGAGGTTTTTTACAGTGAGTCCAATTATGAGTACAGTATTCAATTATTTTAGAAAAACAAATCACTAAAATTCAACAAAATGTTTATATTTATTTATTTATATATATTTATTTACAAAGGTTGTAGTAAGTTCCCAGTGAATACTTACTTACTATAGGTGAGATTTTTACATTAAAGATCTACTCACCCCTAATTATGTAATAATTAGGGGTGAGTAGAAATAATATTACGATTAATCGTCTTCATTTGAACAATAGCGCAACCCTCTTCTACAATGAGAGAATTACTTGCATTTGCAATCAAATTTCACGTTATGTGACTTAAGTGAATATATTTGGCAACTGGCTGGTAAATGTTCACATTTCACTCACCAGTAATTGTGTAGTTCTGTCGTGAATTGTTCAGCAGTGAGTCAGTCAGTTGTTGATTTAAAAACCAACAAAAAAACATTGAATTCTAATTATGCATCGCAAAGATGAGGTAAAGCCATTAGAGTCCTCTCTAGTTAACATGCACTCATTTAAAGGCGCTGTTTACAGAAATGCTGTTTTTGTTAAATAAACAGTACCGGATTTAGCACTTGTTCAACAAATCAATGTAAATACCTGTCAATAGTACAAATTATGCAATTTTACAATAAATATGTAACAAAAATAATATTAGAAACATCTTATTTATTGATTGAATACATTAATTTGATCTTTTTTAAAAAGCCAAAATGTGACCAAAATGATGAAAAATAAAGAATTTGTAAAATATATATTTTCCTAATGTACCTAGTTACAAGGTCCCCTATATAATTAACAGCATTAGCTGCGATAATTGTTTTTATACGTAAGCATAAGGGACATTAAAACTGAAATAAACCCATATGAATCGATATTGAATCTAATTCGAATCAAAATCTTGTGAATTGGAATCATATTGAATTGGGAAGTCTGTATCAATAACCAGCCCTTGTAATAATTATCAGAGCTTCTCAGTCATTTTAATCCTGAGTGAATCGGTCATATCAGTAGTTTTCCAAGACTTTTTATGGAGTGCGTGCTCCTGCGCCAATAAAAATTACAGCGTGTTTTACCTACTATAAAATAGCCTGTAAAAATAAAACCAGGTAATATTAATCCAGTACGAATTGTCATGTTGGTAAAAAGCTTGTAAATCTGCCCTTTCCAGCCCTTGAGTCTGTTTCTGAAGTGGATATTGGTCAAGAGAAGATGGCAGAAATTGTAAGAAGCACTTCATATCTTCAGATACCGCTGGCTGTTGCATTTGGATCATTGCATGTTTTTCATTGCATTGCATTGCTGTTGTGTTTATTTACCCACATAAAAGAGCAGCAGAAATTGTGTTGAGCCCCACGTTTCAGAACATTAAATTATATAATCTGAAATGAGTCCATATTTTTAATTCAAGAATGTAATATATGATTGCATGCTTGCTAATGTCACCAATTCTGTTGTATTTAGCCAGATATTCCAATCAGTTTCTTCTAATAATCACAGGTGCAGTATGTGCTCATGTTTAATATTTCCTGCATTCCTGCTGAACAATTTTCTAATATGTCAGTTATTGCGTTACAGCAGCATGTAGACACACCCATCTCTGTGATTTTTACAGTTGTCGTGATGGTAATTTCTACAGAGTTTACAGACATATGTCCGAATAGTGCTTAAATAAAATTATACGAGTACAGTATTTGATTATTTAAAAAAAAAAAAAAGGGGTGTATTAAGTTCTCAGTGAATACACTGACTTACTACAGGTGAGATTTTTACAGTGTGTCAAATTGTATGAGTACAGTATTCAATTGTTTAGAAAAAAATCACTTCAAAGAATATTCCGGGTTCAATACAAGTTAAGCTCAATCGACAGCATTTGTGGCATAATGTTAATTACCACAAAAATACATTTTGACTTGTCCCACCTTTTCTTTAAAAAAAAAAAAAAAGCAGTTCTAGTGTTCCAGTGAGGCACTTATAAGGGAAGTCCTTATTTTTACTTATTCTTCATTAATAACAGTATATTTTAACAGATAAACATCCAGAATAGTTAACAGGAGGGCAAATACAGGACATTTTAAGCAAAGTCCATAAATCAGGCACCGAAGTGAACCACTAACTCAAAAAATTATAGATATTTTTATGATTGTCATGTACCGTGCACCCTTTCCTACTTGGTTTGTTATTCATTGTTATGTAGTAATTTTGAGATTGGGCTCCATCTGACCCCAAAGATATTCATCTAAAGTCTAAGGGAGTAAGTTATTTGTTCCATTACATACATTTCACGTACTTTTTGGATCCACCGTAATAATTTTCCATTTAAATTCTCTCCACGTGTTTGAGTTAGTCACCCTATTAGCCTCGAAACATATATCTGCCCAATCCTCCTGAGAAATCTCCTTTTTTCTAACTTCCATCTTTCATTATATGCAAAGGAGTTGCTTGAGTGTAATGTCAGCAGTCTCTGGTATAATTTGGAAATTAACTTAATATCTGTATTACCCATTTGTATATTCATCAGTAAGTTCTCTATTTCATTTGGATTAACAATCCGCTCCCACTCTTTATGTTTTGTAAGGAAGTCTCTTATTTGTAAGTTCCTGAAAAAAATCTGTTTTCGATAACTTAAATTCACTTTGCTGTTGTTCGAATGACTTAAAATGGGCTTTACTAACGAGCTGATGTACAAAATGTAGTCCGTGATATACCCATTTTTTAAAACTCATGCCTAATTCTAAAGGTAAAAATGTGTTTATTGTAATTATTCTGGATAAAGGGGAAATGGAATGAGTAAGTTTCAGTGATGATTGTACCATCTTCCATATTTTTAAAGTAATTTTAGTCCATTTGCCTATTACAATGTTGTCCCCAAGGGTATTTGCAAAGAGAAGTGCAGTCAGGGGCTGCTGACCGAGACTTTTCTCTATGTTTAGCCAGCGTGTATCAGTGTTATCCTTCAACCATGTTTCGACTGCTTTAGCTGAGCTGCCCAGTAATAATACTTAAAACTTGGAAGACTCACTCTTCTGTCAGCCTTCATTAAGATACATGACTCCAGGGCCGCATGATATGAATTTAATAATAATGGGGAGATAACTTCTCTAAATATTTAGTAAAATTCATTTGACTAGCCATCCGGACCTGGGCTTTTGTTATTTTTATGTTTTGAAATAGCCTCCCAAATCTCTTCTTCTGTGATGGGTTTATCTAATTCAGCTCTCATAAATTCAGTTAATTGGGGTAATTGTATATTTCCTATGAATCGTTTTAATTCTTCATCATTTGTGCATGTATCAGTATTTTTATAAAGGGACTTATAAAAGTCAGCAAACATTTCAGAAATCTCGTCGGGTTTTGTAAGGGGAGTAGATTAATTCTTAGATTTGAGCTTTAGTACGATGTTCGTGGATTGTTGTTTTTTTAAACAGAGTGCTAATAATCTACTCGCTCTGTTACCATATTCATAATATTTTTGCTTGGCAAACCTCAGCCTCCCTTCAATCTTACCAGAAAGCAATAGCTCTCTACGTACCACAGTCAGTTCCTTTAATAATGCTATATTTGGGAATTTTTTTTGTTGTTGTTCTAATTTCATAATGGTATTTTCTAAATGTTGCTGTCTATATTCTCGTTCCTTTTTTTTTTGCACTTGCAAATACGATTATGCACCCTCTCAGAAAAGATTTAGCACAATCCCATAATATTAATGGTGATATCTCAGGAGTAGCATTGATTTCCAGGTAGATCTGGAATTCATCAGAAATGTGCTATCGTTAAACAAAGATGTGTTGAGTCTTCACTGCCTCGATATTGGTTTTTGACCTAGATCCCATGACAGCATCACAGGAGCATGGCCTGAAAGTGTTATTGGCAATATTTTGATATCTGTTACGCTGTATAGTTCTGATATGGGGTGAATAAATAATCTATTAGCGAATATGATGAATGCCTAACAGAAAAAAAAGGTAAAAATCTCTCCTATTTGGGAATCTCTGTCTCCACACATCCACTAAACCTATTTCCTTTAGTTGTCCTGCTAACATCTTGCTCATTCTAGGGAGAGGGGATTTTGGAGTCAGCTGCTTATCCAAATACTGTGACATAATGCAACTGAAATCTCCACCCATCAAAAGGGTCCCTTTACTATATTGCAGTAAAACACCAAAAACAGTTTAAATGTTTTTTGGATCATCTTCATTTGGAGCATAAACATTCATAAATGAAACGTCCAATCCATCAATAACTCCATTTACCAGGATAAATCTACCTTCTGTAACTTTATGAACTGCAGTAGATGTAAAGTTAACATTTCTATGAATTAAAGTGCAGACTCCTTTTCTTGTTTAAGTTGTTTAACTTGATTTAAAATCTTCTTTCTTTTAATAGGATTCTGGAGGTCATTTACATTATAACTTACTATATTAAGTGAGTCCAATGTCTTCTTTAAGGTATTAAAGAGGGGTTTGGGAGCATGGGATGACTAAGAAGGGTACCAGCATGTGTTCCTGCGCATATGTCCACTGAGAAAAAACAATACAAAAACACATAATTTGGAGGAAAAAAATAATAATAATTAACTGCAGATATTAGTTTTAGAGCCACATAAAAGCTACCAAACAACAAAACATGAACAAATCCCAGAGGGAACATGGGATTTAACAAGAGGGGAAGAATGTCCCTTAACAAAAAAAGAAGTCTGAACACTGACTTGAATGAGCCTGTATCTAGGCTACTCTCCTGATGGTTATATTTCTACTACCAATGTTACTAGCCCAGTCTACCAAAAGGGTTAGATCGAAGTACCCTTAAGCTCCAGCAGAAGCATATTCAGTAGGGGTAAAATCTTTCCATGGCAGGGAGAGCTCTCTCTCCACCTACCCCCTCTCCAATATATTTCACAAAATTTAGTTTAAGCAGAGCCTTACTGTTTAGTCGTGGTCATTAACATTTTCCTTGGTTTAGCTGATTTAACCAACATCCAATGTGATATCTGACCATAATATTAACAATTTTCGTCCATTAGTTCTTCAAACAATTGCAATTCTATAGTAAATGAGTCAGTTATTCACTCGCTTGTCACTTATCTAGTCCAAGAGATGGTTATTCATTTATTTACACACCTCTAGTATCTGAATCTTTTATCCACACAATTGCAGACCACTAGTCCATGAAACAATTATTACTCACTTGTATGACTCTGCAAATTAGTTACAATTGTTACAAAAGTCCATGGCTTTGTATGGGTCGATGAATTCTCTTTCACTTCCATTAAAAGTAATCCGTAGTTTGGCAGGATAAATTAAGCCAAAACGGACATTTGGACGGTTGTGAGTTTGCTTTTTCACTTCTGTTGTGAACGCCGCTCTTGCTTTTGCAACACTTGCTGTGAAGTCAGAGAAGATGGTTATCGGTTGGCCGTTGAACTGTAGTGGTGCCAGCAACTGCGCTTTCTTCAGGATCTCCTCCCGATCTTGATAATAATGCATGCGGACAATGATAGCTCTCGGATTCCCCCTGGGTTGTCTTGGTGCCAGACTTCGATGTGAGCGATCAACTCGCAGCTCTCTTTCAATTTTAAGCACCTCTCGGAGTAATTTGGAGACCGCTGTCATGCTACTCGAACCCGGTGTTTCAGCAACTCCCACAATCCGCACATTATTTCTCCTCATCCTTCCCTCCATATCTTCACACTTCTCTTCCAAATATTTTACTTGACTTTCTAGATTGGTCACCTTTGTTCGCATCGTTACAACTTCGTCTGACCATGTCGACAACCCTTCCTCCATGTCTCTGATACTGACCTTCACTTTGTCAAGTTCGGTGCGCATAGCTAATGTGCTATTATTCGGACCTTATTTTCTGTAACAAATTTTTAAGAAAGTCAAAGTCCTCCATTAGCACCGCTCTCATTTCGGATCGTATTATTGAGCCAATATCTGATCTCACGGAGGCCAAGATTTCGGATTTTAGCGCCTCTTATCCATTTCATCATGTCTTCACTGAGGGGAGAGTTGATTTTGACTGGATTGGTTAGCGGATTCCTTCCCAGTCGAATCACTAGGCCGTGAATTACCCGATCCATCGTACTTGAATTTTCGGAGTTATGCTGCCATGATTAAACCTCTCGACGTCCATGTTGAAATGTTAACAGTACCAATAACTCAGCCAGCCAATGGAATATGTTATGACAGTAATTATGCATGAAATAATTACATTTCTGCCGGAGCTCTCGAAAATGCGACTTACGGCATGCTTTGCTCGCGAGCGCCCCGGGGCCAATTTTTTTATGTTAAAATACTTACTTTTTCAAAAGTATACACATTCAATTCCATTGTAAGCGCCTCATTATAACCTCTTTTTTTTTTCTTTAAAGAAAAGGAAGGACATTTATTTTTATGGTAATCAACATTATGCCACAAATGCTGTCGAGAGTCATGAATTTAACTTGTATTGAACCTGGAATATTAACCTGTCTCATAGAGGACCATGCCCAGGGAGGTTAGGGTTGAATTAGGGTTAGACTGTTATCTCTTTCTTTGTTAGAAAAACACTCCAACCATATAAGTGTTGTTCCAAATAACAAGCACTAACAAACATTATACTGTGTGTACAAATATTAAACTCAACCCTTATTCAAAAGGGATCTTGCGCAGCTAAGCCTACATCCTTGAAATGTGCAAATGTAATTTAAATTAATTTTGATGTTTTATTTATTCATTTTTAATAATTGAATACTGTATCTGTTTAATTGTCTACCCACTGGGAACTTATTACAGCCTTTTAATTGTGAGAAACTTTTCATGAAGTTTTAGGAATTTATTTCTAAAATAATCTAATACTGTACTAATAATCTAATGACAGTCAGCCGTTATGACCATCGCATGCTAAAAATCTCTGTATTAGACAAGAGAAGCGTGAAAATTTTAAAAAACTTAAACCTTCTTTGGAATGATCCCTTTGTAAACTCTTTAGCCAGACACAAAACTAATGTTTTTTTTTTCTCTCCAAATGCATAAAACACATTTTTCTCATGTTTTACAATGCATATACATATATGACAAACGTAGACACAATCGTAAGACTTGTGTTATGATCATTTTACACAGCACAAATACACAACCATGTGTACTAACAGGCCAAAATGTGGGAAACTCACAAAGTTTAGCCTGATTGTAAACTTTAAAAAATGGGTTATGACTTGCAATCACTTTCATATCTGACAAGTTGATTTTATTCTTGTATTAACCATGTTTAAAACAAACAAACAAAATATTTGGACTCTTTATCAAGGATTATAACTGAATTATAATGGTAATTTAATAAGAAAGTACTAGTATTTGTTATGTAATTTATTGTCTCCTAAATTCCAGAATGATGGTGTTAAGTACTTCTGGATTATTTGCAGCTATAGTTCTGTTATGAAATTTATGATTAAAACATGTACCTTTTCAAGTGGGAAACAGAACAAAGAACCATAAATAACTTTGAGAGAGGACAGAGGGTTGAGCATTTCTGATTGTTTTAGAGCCTTTCAGGGCTGAAGCAACCCGAATGGATTAAAAGTCTATGCCAGACCACATCATTTATTTCTCATGTTCCAGCAAACAAGTTCACATGTCCTCGTTCAGTCAACAAAATATCTATAATGTAGTCGCAAGTTGCACACTTTTGCAGCCACCAGGCTCCATGGGTATTTCCATCATCAATACAGCATGCATAATTGACACTTCACTTCAAGATTATCGAACTAAACAATACTTCCACATGACAAGCCAAAAGATGTAAAGAACTTCAACGCCAAACAACGTATCGCAAGTGCAGACTTCCACTGAAAGTGCTGGTGTTTCTTTAATATAATTTGAGTGACCCAATCTCAAGTCATGGCATACTAAATTAGTATTGAGGGTTCTGAATGTACGGTGTAAGGATTCCAAAAAGTTAATTTTCCCATTACTTATCATTTCATTGATTCATTCTCTGTCAAAGCTCATTCATTAATCTGTGTTCATGTTTTGTCTCTGTGTGTTAGTTTGTTGTAGATTAGTCAATAAAGTTTGTATTCAAAGAGAAGTTGACTGTGGTATATTTTGACAAAATTGTCACATGAATTTTAAGATCTAAACGCTACATGCTCAAACCATATTTTAACATATTTGTGATATTATTTTCAATGGCTATGAGAATAGTATTACTCTAAAGCAGCAGTCACCAATTAGCTTGGTTCCATCCGGATCACGAGACATCATGACATCGGCTGACCTATCTCACTGTTTCTGCACTTCAAATGATCAACATGACAAAACAACGGAGCAGTGTAGATAGATCTTTTAGAGCTGTATCCTTGTATCCGTGAATATTTTTCTCTATTAAAGCGTTTCATTCATACCCTTTCATACTTTCCTAGACATGGCGATGCATGCAGATTTGCAGACAGAGTTATTTTAACGGCAGTAGGATGTAGCAGAAATATGGAGCACTATAGATACTGGCAGCTTTCGCTAAAACACACTGAAGAAAACAAGAATGAATAAAGTTAAGCAAAGTGAATTCAACTTCATGTGTCTGAAATGAATCTGACCATTCAGCTAAACCAGGTTTGTGACTTCCAGAGTGCCTTTACAATATAGTTTTTTTTCCCGTCTAAAATGTTAAACGCATGTTTCAAGTAATTCACAAACAGATTCTTTTTGTGAAAATTAATCAAAGATGTCATCATTTATGGCATATATGGCAAGGAAAAACAACCAAAATGTTTTAATTACTACTAGTATAATAATTCCATTATTTGGTATTTATAGTCCTACTTCACTTTAGCTAACAGTATATTAAGCTTTACTATTGTGATGCACACTGTTTGTTGTTGGTAGATTTTCACTTTAAGGAAAATATAAAAACAGTCCATTCAAACTTTTATATTTTACAAAGGTTCTCTCAGGAGAAACCCTGAACCCCCATACAGTATCTTTCCTTAGTCACAAGGCCTCCTATGCCCCTTAGGTTTCTAAATATATTCAAACATATATACTTGACTGTTGTCATTCAGCTTCAAAACAAAGCGATTTTATCTTTTAATATTCATATCAAAGTGCACTCGATTGATGAACTAATTGAAATATTGTATCTTTTGGTAGGAAATTATACCCACTACTTTGGCTTTGTCTCTAAGGCTGCAATGTCCTAATCCTTGCCAAATTTTGAAGAGACTGTTTTGACTTCATGATTTTTTTTCTTTTAAAGTACTATTGCTGCCAACTTGGAAATTTATAATAACTATTTCATAATGATTTCCTTATGTCATTTCACAGCTACCGACACCATGCTGTTGTCCGGACCTTTGCTGGGAAGAAAATGACCGTCCCTCACAGATGTCCCAACTCTGCACTGGCCACAGGTTGATCACATGTAAACATTCATTCTTCCAATATTACCAGAATTAAGCATAATTACCTTCTTGAGCTAAATTCCTTGCATATAAATTATAAGAAAATACAACAAGCCTGTTGTATTACATATTTAATGGTGGATCACTTTTATCAGATTTTTTATCTATTCATTTGTCATTTATCTTTCTTATATTTCCCTACATTATTTTGGTGGTTGAACGTGGCCAAGATTCTTAAACAAATTTTTTAAATATCAAATCCTACATTTTATTGGTGAAAATACACAGCCAGTTTAATCTAAATTGTGAGCATATTGCAAATTACAGTCTGTTTTATTTTAATTGTGTTTATTTTAACTTTTTCTCTTACTGAATACATTGAAGCAATGAATAGCTGAGAGCTGAATTTCATTCACTTTTCTGAATGGATCGGAGGGTTACAATGGCACTTTTACACAGCAGCAGAATACGGTTGTCAGTTCTGTATTTGAGTATCTAATACAGTTACTTTCACACACAAGTAGGTTATTTACAAGAGTGACAACTGCATTCCATAACCAAACTGACACCTGCACATTTTCAGGAATTGCAACTGCATTTTCGACAAACTGTGCTATGAAAACAGAACCTCACTGGAAAACTAGTTGTCTGTAATGTCATATAATGGAAGCGCAACGGTGCACTGTACACACGCGTCTCGTGATTTTCATGTGGCGTATCAACCTTATTCAGCCTCGCCCCTTTTCAGTGCTGTGGGCTTCTGTATTTTGTCTCTTACCTTATGGTTTGCACTGAAGCTACTGAGAAGTGTCGATCAAATGGATTACGTGTGAGAATGTAGAAAGTATTTCTCAGCAATAGTTAATGGTGTGAGTCTGTACTACACCTTTACCATGTGAAAATGTGTGTGAGATATTTTTGCTGTCACTTTCCGACACTCAAGGAGGTAAATTGGACCTGGCACACATTCAGATCACATTCAGACACCTATGACACACTGCACTTTTACACGATACAAGCGTTTAATTGTTATACACGCAAGTCTGCTTATTTTTTAAGCCTCAACTTGTTAATAATATGTTAAAATGTGTAGCTGACATGAAAAACAGTGACAACTCGTATTATTTCACATGCAATTTCATAAACATTAATGGAAATAACATGTACTTTTTAAAATTTATTTGTCACCCATATTTTTAAGGCTTAAATATGATTTAAATAGTTGTAAATGGAATATAGAATAAAACGTACACTTTCACATACATAGTTGTGTGTATGTGTTTGTGTAAGAATATAGTGAAACACACTCCTTTCCCTGTTTAAAATCTCCCCTGGTTTAAAACCTGCTCTCATTAACCATAACACGATGGGTGAATGACATGAGTCAGAGGTGTCGTACAGAGATATTTTTAATGACTTTGAGTTGTCTCTTACAGCTTCATGAACACAGAGGCATATCAGTACGATCCACAGCATGAAGGTAGGACCTGATGTATTTATAAATGAAGCGTTCTTGTTTTAAAATCTCGAATGTCTGCTTCCAGTTTTTATGACATCCCCTGAACTCTTTAAAATACTCATTATAACTTTTGGCAACTCTACATCCTGTAAATCCACTTCACTAGTTAATTACACTTTGATATCAACAGAATAGACCAGAAGTTCATTTTCAAGATGGCTGTGCGCTACTTTTTACATGAGGTCAATACAGTTACAGGTAGCCTGTTACATCTTTTGTGGTGCATCTTACATTATATCATATCACAGAAGCACAATTTAATTTAAAACCTTGTAAGAAATAAACTAAAAATATTATATGTAGGCTACAATTCACACTGATGAAAAACGATGGACTGCAAAGGTGATTGGAAACACATTTATTAAAATTAGTCTCACTTTCAAAGTGTGTGCTTTACAAAGGGAGGCCCCAAGTTCATTAAAAACTGTATAAGGCTATATTAAAATTGCATTATGTAGGGCAAATTTATTGTTGTTTTGTATCCACACAATTCTGTCCTTGCTGTAAACATTCCCAAGAAGACCATTCACCATCAGGTCGTGGACACTTGGGTGATGCTTGAATGTTAAATGGTAAATGGTCTACACTTATATAGTGCCTTTTTAACCGTAGCGGTATTCAAAGCGCTTTACACTGCGTCTCATTAACCCATTCACACACACCAATGACAGCAGAGCTGCCATGCAAGGCGTTAGCCTGCCATTGGGAGCAACTTGGGGTTCAGTGTTTTGCCCAAGGACACTTCAGCATGTGGAGTCGTGTGGACCGGGAATCGAGCCACCTACCCTGCGAATAGTGGACAAACCACTCTACCACCTTAGCCACAGCTGTGTATGTATGAATGTATAATAATAATAATAATAATAATAATTCCTTACATTTATATAACTCTTTTCTAGGCACTCAAAGCGCTTCACAGCATGCGACAGCAGCCATAGTGTGCCAGAATGTCCACCACACACCAGCCACTGGTGGAGAGGCGAGTAGAGTGATGTAGCCAATTCAGGGTGATTATTAGGGGGCCATTATAGATAAGGGCCAATGGGGGAATTTTGGCCAGGACACCAGGGTTAGTGTAAGTGCCCTGAGATTTTAATGACCACAGAGAGTCAGGACCTCGGTTTAACATCTCATCCGAAAGACGGTGCCTTTTTACAGTATAGTGTCCCCGTCACTATACTGGGGCATTAGTACCCACAAAGACCGCAAAATAAGCACCCCTTGCTGGCCTCCCTAATACCACTTCCAGCAGCAACCTTAGTTTTTCCCCAGGAGGTCTCCCATCTAGGTACTGGCCAGGCTCAACCCTGCTTGGCTTTAGTGGGCAACCAGAAGGGAGGCTGCAGGGTGATATGGCAATATGGTATATATGTGCTCCAATCTGCTCTCAACCGGCAGTCATTGGAGAGATTTACACCAGACCCTTCATTAGCACATTAGTTCACAGAGATCCGCATCTCAGAAAGATGGTCACTACTCACAAGCTGAGATTCTGATATTTGATTGATATAGCAAGTAACTAGTTCAGCAATTGGTTCAAACATCTACATATCAAACATTCCCGTTTCTCTTCCACCTACCATTTCACAATCAAATCTATTATAAAACTAAGGATGATAACTCATGAAAACTGTCAAACTTAAGAACAGTAAACCGTTTATCAATTTGAACTTTAAAACATGGTGTTCAGAGATTTATAAAACTGTATTAAAGAAAAAGTACAAAACAAAAACATGTTACTTTTTATAGCGGTTGTCCACTGCAACAAATTGATTATTTAAATCTGAAATAGCATTTGTGGTGTAACGAAATGTAGAGTGCCCCTTTTTTCCTGAAAAGAAACAGAGGGTCTCTTTTTTTACTTTGCTGAGGTTTAAAAGTGTTAAAAACATTAACTTCAAAGTGGCCCATTCATGATTCTTCTGTTTCATGCGTCTAACTCATCTCCACTTTGTGAGATTAAATTTGGAATTGGGGGAAGTTAGGCCTATATTTTCTTAAGATAAACCAACATGTATTAAAGAAAGTGATCAGAATGTAAATCTTTGTAACTTTGTAACAGGGGTCATGACTGAGGGATCAAATTTTCCTTGATCTTTTGACATATAGGAGGTCATTGTGCTATAAAAACCGGGGTTGGGAGTGTTATTTTGAAATGTATTCCACAACAGATTACATAATACATGCTGTAAAATGTAATTTGTAACATATTCCATTAGATTACTCAAGGTAAGTAATGTATTCTAAATACTTTGGATTACTTCTTCAGCACTGGTAGATTTTTTCACTTGTTTTGACTATAAAAAAGACAAAATACACAGGTTAAAACTAGAGCTGTCGATTTTAAAAAAATCTTTAATCGCAATGCTTAACTGAGAAATTCAAGCTTGTAGTAACAACTGTTTACTCCAGATGGCAGTAATTGAAATTTCAGCTGTGTGAGCAACACACAGTTTATAGAGTGAAGAAAACAATTTCTTGCGTTCAAAACACTTGATGGAGCGCAAATGCGATCTTTAAGGGATCTTAAGATGTGGTTAAAGTTTGAGTATTAAACTATATTTGACTTGACACAGTGACCTAAACATTTAATTTTTATGAAGCAACACACCCGAGACGCGACACAAGCATGTCTGACGCAGGTCGTACGGTCTTTACCTCATAATTACCAACGAGGTTAAGGAGGTGTCCTTTAAACTGTTACACTTTTTATACCCAGTCAATCTTTATTTAAGATACATGCTCCCTGAAATAGATCCACTTTGCTCCTTCTGTAATGCTGTAGATGAAAAGTTTGTTTGTTTGTACGTACCTCTATTTTAACTAGTTTTTCTTTGCTTTATAAAGACGTTTTATTTGGTTTTCACAGTTTTGATAACTGAAGTTAATATTTTCTGATCTGTTTATTTTTCTTGCCAAGTTTTTAATACATAAGTGTAAATTTATGTCTATAAAGCCCCTATTTGCACTTTTTTGTAAAGACCTGAAATATTATTTAAATACTCTTTGTACCTCCAACAACTCCAAAGCATTGAAAACCATTACACTATGTAATGAATATAACGTCTTGGCATTATTGTAAAATATATCTGTAGTATTGTGTACTATGTGTACCCCTGGCTTGTTTCTAAAAAAAAAAGTCTAACGCAGGTGTAAATTGACGGGGCCCTAAACAAACCCTCACAATAAATCTCCAACTGATTGACAAATTTACTTGTGAAATGGATTGCTGTGAACTGTATGCCGACTTATGATCAATAATATGGTAGTAAACAATACATTGTATTCTAAAGGCACTTTTTATATTGTCTTATTGTTACGATATTATGTGACCCCAAGATGTGCGACTTTGGTGTTCTTTGTAGTTTCTTTTGTATTGTTTCTGCCGCTGTACGTTTTTACTTTCTTCTTCGCAGGTGACGTGCTGACTGGTTTGTCTCTGCTGTCAATCATCTGAGAAGAGGACGTGCTGACGTCTGAAAGTGAGATCCAGTCATTTGGCTACCGGAAATCCGGGAACTATAAAAGGACACGAACGCACTTGGAACTTGTGCGTTTGGTATTTTCTGTTATGCTTGATTTGGTTTTGCTCGATTTCAATTTTGGTTGATAATTTATTAAGCTCTGTTAATGCTTAATTAGTCATGTGAGAACACGTTATTTTGCCGTCCCATTTTTCCTTATTTGAATATTTTGAGAGCGGCAACGCTGTGTTTTGAGATGGAAAGGAAAGAGGGACAGGTAAGATATCACGTGACGTACATCGCACACATTTAGGTTTATCTTTTGTTTAAACACACCAGGTTTAGGGGGCATGTGCCATTCGTTGTAATTTTTGTTTTGATAGGTAAGGTAGAGAAGTGTACAACGTCTACATTTTCCTTTTGGTATTAGTTAGATTAGTTGAAAATGGGTTAGAAAGATTATTTTTGTTTTATTCATTTCTTTGAGTTGGCACTGTCCAATTATTCCCTTTTTCCTTCCCAGGTCTGGGATAATAATAATAATTAGCTGGTTTGCCAAATTGATCTTGTTTTAAGGATTTTTAGATATTTCAACAAGAAAACAATGCAAAAATTATTATCAAGAATACAATTTATGCCCTTATATCAAAAGACTTAACAGAATTTTTTTTTATTATGATCCAACATGAATTATCTTGATAAAATATGATCATGTCTCATAACGTGCATTTAAAATGGCTAGAAATAGCATTTTAGCTTAGCGTAAAGCTGACAATTTACACAAGGTTTATTTCTATTTCTTCTGCTCCAAACGTACTTATCTGTCCGCTCGTATGAATGTAAAACTTCATAAGAAAGTGTTTCACTGCTGTTCAACTGCAGTTTGTATCGCATCATTTATATGTATAAATGTTTCCATCTGAAAGGACTAAATATTAATTGAAACAAATGACAATAAAATGCAAAGTAATCTCTTCAGTAATCAAAATACTTTTTGAATGTAGCTGTATTCTAATTACCAATTATTTAAATTGTAATTGTTGTGGAATAGTTACTTATATTTTGTATTTTAAATACGTAATCCTGTTACTTGTATTCCATTACTCGCCAAACCTGACAAAAACATTCTTTAAGTTTCTGAAAACATCCTCCTTAATAGAAAAATTGCATGTATTTAAACCAAGCAGCCAAAATGGCAAGTTTGGAATTTGTGGAACTTGTGACTTCACAAGGACTTAATAAATCTGCATATGACTGCCTCTACATCAAGACATTCATTGCACACTTGGGCCCGCCCACTGGTCAAATAGGTGAAGAGGAGAGAGATAGGCCTGTCATGGGAGATCTAAACCAAAAAGGACTTACACAGGAAACATTCATGTCCCTATATGGATTTAAATATTTCTACATAAACATGCACTAGATGAAGTGATTTGACTGATATCATGCAACTCTCACTGCTTTTAAAGATGCAATGTCAGTTATATCGCTAAAAAAGAGACCTCGATTCTGTTTCATTCAGCTGCACTGTGTCTTGCCGTTTTGAACTCATCATGGCTTGACTTACAGTGCACTTATTACAGGGACAATCCCTGGAGTTATGTGCCTTGCTCAATGGTGGTGGCTGTGGGGATCAAACCAGCGACCTTCTGATTAACAGTTATGTGTTTTAGCTCACTACACCACCAATTGTATGAGATTATTTTTTTTTTTTAATTACGCTTCACACTGAAAACCATAACAACTTTAAAGGCAGGCCCACCGTCAGGGGGGCCATGCAAAGGTCTATAGTTGACCCTTAATGGGATCAAGTACAACAATTTACTTAATGACTTATATCACCGAAAATAGAATGCATATGTATTTACATGATACATTCATTTTTATCATTAAAACACATTTCAACTTGTCATCTGATTCTGATACCCCATCCCCCTGCTGTTATTGTGAAAATGGTTCGGTCGAAACACCTGGCCAATCGGTTCTTTTTAACGTTTTGGTGTAATTTATATTCATGCTGCTGCAGCCTCTCTACTCTGTTTCGGAGCTGTGCCCCCCACACACACAAACACACACACTAGGGGTGACCAGATCCCAACAAACCAAATGTGGGACAAAGAGTAGCTATGTTAATGTGGGACATGTTACCAATGCTGAGAAGTCTACATTTTTTATATGAATATCTAGGGATGGGTATTGATTGCTGTTGTAAACATTACTGTTGCTACTCTAGAAACAACATTCTTTAAAAAAATATATAGGTATTTATCAATTATTTAATAATTGCTGTTAATAAAACAAAAATCATTAAGAGTAAGAAAACGCTCTTGATTAGAATATTCGTTTTTCATATTCAGGTTGGCAATGAGCATTTACAAGCAGCGTACAAGCACTCCGCACAGTCAAAGTATGTCACACACCCCAATTTGGGGGAGATGGGGGGGGGCTACACTAACATTTCAGTCACCAGTGAAACCTTTAACGAATAGCTATATTTGACAGAAATACCTGGCTTTGTTTAAAGAAACTCTTTAGCGTAATGTTTACATGAGGCACGATCCATAGCTCAGAAGACTCTCGCTCTTTCAACTCTATTGGTGTGAATTTACCCCTCCTCCATTAAAGGAATCATTCACCTAAAAATGAATATTTGCTGATAATTTACTCACAATCAGGCCATCCAAGATGTATATGACCTTCTTTTTTCATCAGAATAGGATTTACGTTACACCATGCAAAGGTCGGACATGTGAACAGCGAGCTCTGCGCACTTTGCTACTTTTGCTACTTTTAATTATATATACCGTGAGATTTGACACACCCTGATCCATAACTTTTCTAGGACACACAAACAGGGATGTAGTGGAGGCTAAACGCACGTAAACGCCGTTTACGCACCTCCCAAAATTCGGAAATAGCGTTTACCCACCTCCAAAGTGGGTTTATCCACCTCTAAATAGATAGTTCCTAAGCCATTTTAAATTAAGCTTATTTCGTTTTAGTTTCATATTGTTCATTATTAGTTTCATAGGTTGTAAACCTAAGACGAAGTCTTTCATAATGCGCTGCCGCCAGTGTTTCCCATGCGCGTGCATCGATATTGACTACTACCAGATATATACAGCGCGCTGACCTCAAAAATCCAGCTGTATTCTAACAATAACTTAGCTCTCCTTATTAGCTAGGCTCCTTGCATGCTGGCTAATAAGTAATAACTGACAGTGCTGTGTTGGACATATTTATGCAGCGGTGTTCCATGACGAGAGAGAGCGAGAGGTACGGGTGAGAGAGAGAGAGAGAGAGAGAGAGAGAGAGGACGAGCGAGAGGTAGCCTAGTGCTGCTTGAATGCCTACGGCTCTCTGCAATCAAATACGATTTTAAATAGGCTTAGTAAAAAATAAAAAATAAATCGAAAATCAATGTGTGGCGGTCAGCGTTGATATTGTGGCGGGCAAAAATTCTTTGATTCCAGCTTGTTAAATGTGAATATGTTCTAGTGTGTTCTCTCCTCTGTGACAGTAAACTGAATATCTTTGAGTTGTGGACAAAACGAGACATTTGAGGACGTCATCCTCCTGGGCTTTTGGGAAACACTGATCCACATTGTTCTGACATATTATAGACCAAACAACTAATTGATTAATCGAGAAAATATTCAACAGATTAATCTACTATGAAAATAATCCCAAATCCCTAATCATTATGTACAAGAGCATTGCATTGGAAGCCCTGGATATAAGCCTCCCTCTCTATCTCTCTTAAATATTTTTGTTCTCTCTGTTTTGTCATTTAGTAAACTTTATAGATTTCAACCATATTATTCCTTCTTGGGTCTCTTTAACAAGAACTTAGATTAATGTATGAATTGAATAGTGATTGTGTGACCTATGATGAGGGAGCAACCAGTGATACCCTTGGTAGTACCATCAAATGATAGCCTATAGCGATGTCATCAGGATACACATACACCGGTAGGCAGTGGCCCACCTTACCGGGTGACCACGTCGTGGTCCACCAGAATTTATAGTTTACCCACCTCTTTTTTTACCACTACACCTCTGCACACAAACACATACTGGGAAGCTGCCTGTAGCTCTCTCTCCCGAACTGCTACATCCTCCTTGCCACAGTAAAGTTATGACATCTCTTATACATATAGATCAGGTGGGGTTTATTTGGGGATGCAGCTCTTCTGATAACATTAGGCGTTTCATCAATATAATGTGGTCAGCGGCAAATGATCAGACTCCGATCGCTGCCATCTCACTTGACGCCGAAAAGGCATTTGATATGGTAGAATGGGATTAACTTTTCTTTTTCTTTTTTTATTAACAATTTTATTGATTCCATATAACATATATTAAAAAATTAATAAAAAAAATAACCGAATATTTGGAATCACATTATTTTATTTACAGCCCTTCCTCCGCCTGGACAATTTTGTCCTTACCGAGTGAAAATGTGAGATAACAGTGTGTGATTTAATTTTAATTCTGATTCCGTTGATAGAAAGGCTTTGCAATGGCGAAATAGGGGCAAGAACTTCCTGTTCTATACAGAACCATGGAAGGGCTCTCTCAGGTGGAAGCAACAAATGAGTCAAATGTCTGAGACCGAATGTAAAATAATAAACAAAATCTTGGGTAAGCCTGGCCCACCTTTGTCAATCGGCCTATGTAACTTATTGCTATATAATCTATGAATGTAACATTCCAAATGAAGTACTGCGCTATGCTATCAAATTGCTTGAAATAACAGGACATCGACAGGGAGAGACTGTAGCAAGTAGTTTAATTTTAATAACATTAACTTTCCCAATCATAGATAAATGTAGTGAAGCCCACCTGTCCACATCGCTCGAATACCGCCAAATGAGTCAAATGTCTGAGACCGAATGTAAAATAATAAACAAAATCTTGGGTAAGCCTGGCCCACCTTTGTCAATCGGCCTATGTAACTTATTGCTATATAATCTATGAATGTAACATTCCAAATGAAGTACTGCGCTATGCTATCAAATTGCTTGAAATAACAGGACATCGACAGGGAGAGACTGTAGCAAGTAGTTTAATTTTAATAACATTAACTTTCCCAATCATAGATAAATGTAGTGAAGCCCACCTGTCCACATCGCTCGAATACCGCCCCATTAAGGGATCAAAATGAACTCAAACCAAAAATGCCCAAATACTTAATGCCCTGTCTGGGCCACTGGAAAGCGCCCGATCGAAAAGCCATCATCGGGCAGCATACTGTCAGAGCCAAAGCCTCGGATCTAGACCAACTGACTCTATATCCTGAAAACTCAAAAAAGGAATTAATAATTCTGTGGAGGCAAGGCATAGATCTAGTAGGGTCAAAGACAAATAATAAAATATAATCTGCAAAAGTTTATGCGCCATACCTCCCACCACGCAATTGACCCTTCGCTTAACCCCACCATAAAAGCGTTTCTGACCAACCATTTATTGGCAACTGTTGCCCCGTCACCATTACTCTGACAAGCGTTTGCCTTTTTACAATGAGAGCCTATGGGAGTAATGTGTGTTTAAGTATTTTTAAGCAGGATTTTATCTAAATGATCCAAAAAATGTAAACGTTGTTTCTGGGTCACTTGTAATAGTGACACGAGGTACCTAGAGAGGATACATGCACTGTTTTTCTTTCTTTTTAAGAAAATATTACAATAAATGATGAGAAGAGCATGCTATGGATTAAAGTGCATCCACTTAGCAAAGGATAAATTGTTTAAATAGCTTCTAGAAAACCCATCTTGATAATTCCTTTATGTTCAAAAATAGTACAAGATGTACTATACATGAAGGTTACAGGAAACATTGAACACTGATGGATATCAAACAGATTTAAATTGGTTTGTGTGATTGTTCCAATATAGCTGAACACAATGCCTATTTTATATTGCAGTGAGTGTTGATGGAGGACTGTTGGCTGGGCAGTAAATCTACCACTGCTTAAGCCTGACAAAGTATGTCTATAATCAATCAGTCACAGCTGCTGTTAGCATCTCAATATTATGGTATTTCAATGGCCTGGGTGACTTGTGTAAAGATCTGCCTGACCAACCAACATGATGGAGAATTCAGCAATGAGGATTTAATATTGTGAAGACATTCTGAGATTACAGGAAACACCTCTTTCAGTAGCCTAGCATACATGTAGTTGGTTTTGATGCTTTTATAAGTTTTGTTAGATTTCTTGAACTATAATAGGGAAGGACTGAAGTTGTGCATAGGGAATACTATGAGAAACAGTCTTCTGGCTTGTTACAGTCAGTTGCATAATTTCTCCACTTGCGTTCAGATGTGTGTCTCAAAATCATTAATAACTAATTCCTTATATTATTTAGGACATGTACCCAGAACTTTCAAGCAGGCAGTTATTAAATTGCTTATCAAGAAACTACAGCTTGATCCTCGAGAGTTGGCTAATTATAGACCAATCTAAAATCTCCCAGTAATATCTAAAATACTTCAGAAATTGAAATAAATACTTTTTTGGTAGTGTCCTCCCACTTATGTTCTTTTTAACAGAGAAATGGTATCTGTGAAGAATTTCAGTCAGGATTTAGGCCCCATTATAGTACAGAGAATGCACTTATCAGAGTTGCTAATGACTTGCTCTTATCATATGATCCTGGCCGCATCTCTACAAGAACTTTCAGATCTTAGTACTCAACATTCTCTTGGATAGGCTTGAGAATTATGTTGGCATTTGTGGACAGGCATTAGCATGGTTTAGGTACTATTTATCTGACCACTTCCACTTTGTTTGTGTAAATGAGGAGTTTTCAGATCAAGAAGTCGTCAAATATGGAGAGCCACATGGCTCAGTCTTAGGTCCCCTGCTTTTCTCCTGACAGACTGTAACAAAGTTCAATGGAAAGGAGGAGGCGAGAACCGTCTTGACAATATAAATAATCTTTCAATAAAACAAAAAGGCTCAAACATAAAAGCATGCAGGGTAGCTGCCCGTAACACTCTCACTCTCTCTCTCTCTCTAACTGCTGCCTCCAGTCACCTCTCGAGGGCTTGATTAGCCTGATTAGGGGCCAGGTGTGCAGCCTTATGGCCTGGCCCCTCCCTTCTCCCTGCCACAGAGACATTATCAGGAACCATGGAATTCATTTTCACTGTTATGCCGACGATACTCTGCTTTATATTTCCTTGAGATCTGATGAAATTTCTCAATTTTCCAAGTTAGCAGAGTGTATCAATGATATCTGTATTGCTAGACATTTCCTGCTCTATTCTGACAAAGCAGAGGTATAAATTATTGTAACAAAAACCTCTACAAATATGATATGAGAATATAATTTGACTCTCGATGGATGTACTGTTACATCGTCTTCTACCATTAAGTACTTGGGTGTTATGTTTGATAGCAATCTGTATTTTGAAAAATCACACTTTCAATGTCTGTAGAACAGCATTCTTTCACTAAATATTGCTAAGTTACGACATATGCTCTGGCATATTTCTGATTCCGAAAAGCTAAATCATGCGTTCATGACCTCAAGACTAGATTATTGTAATGATTTACAGGGAGGATTGTCCTGCAGGTTCAATAAATACGCTTCAGTTGATTTAGAGTGCTGTCTAGAACCAAGAAATAAGTTCATTTCAGCCCCATTTTAATTGCCGGTACATTGCCTACATGTTAAGTTTCACATAAATTAAAAAATTATGCTCATTACTTAAAGATTTGAATGGTCTAGCTCCTCAATACTTAAGTGACCTTCTATCATGCTATAATCCATCACGCTCACTATGATCGCAAAATTATTTTCTTATTTGACTCCTCAATACTTAAGTGACCTTCTATCATTAACTATGGAATAGCTTTCCCAGCAGTGTTTGGGGACTCAGACACACTCTTTCAGTTTAGTTCTAGACAAAAGATTAATCTATTCAGCCAGGCATACACCTAATTTATCCATTAACTCATAGTTATACTGCATTGATTATTCAGGTCTGCCAGAACCAGAAACAATTTTCACATTTATTAACATTTATTTATGAGACTCTCTATTGTTATATTTGGTATGTCTACTCACCTATATAGGCCTCCCGTGATGTGGGGACAGGAACAGCCATACAGAAGTAGCTGTCAGACTGTTAAGAAACAAACACATATATTAGGCAGTTTTCCCATACATTTTCCAACAACATTTATTGCTGCTCTGATAATGCAAACAAGGTCGAGATCTAAATATAGTTACAGTACTTTGGGAAACTGTACTATGAATCAGCCTAGGCTTTGATGTGTGTGGTTCTGGGCCAATGATAGACCAATTCAACTCGCATCAATACCACAGCAATTAACAGAATTAAATCATAAATTGATATCTTGTTTTTTATGTTATTGGTTGATTCTCACAAAACTAAGCTTGATTTCTATTTAAAATCATTTTGAAATTCAATTTAAAACATTTTTAACAAAAATGATTCACATTGTGCACAGAGATTACAACAGATTTCATGCTTTGTTAGATTATGGATAGAATTTTCAGGTTAACTTCTCATTACCGCAACACGTCCAAATTCAAAATTAGGACCATTAAATGTAGTATAAACATAATATATATACAGTATGAATATTTTTCCACAGCAAAGTTTTTGTCATTCAATTAAGACCATGAGTTGGGAGGTTAAAAAAATAAGTGTTCTTCACTTTTAACCGCTATTTCCAATAAAAACACAGACTGGGTTCATGCTTCACTTTATGCCTGCATCTTATTCCTACCCCCCATTGCCTTGTGTAATACCGATGGGGGAAAACTTAGGTTGCTACTGGAAGAGGTATTAGAGATGCCAGCAAGGGGTACTCATCCTGTGGTCTTTGTGGGTCCTAATACCCCAGTATAGTGATGGGACACTGTACTGTAAAAAAGGCCACCGTCCTTTGGATGAGACATTAAACTGATGTTCTGACTCTTTGTGGTCATTAAAAAAAATATTTGCACTCTTTGTATGGTGTATATAATCAGCAAAGCTCAAGCATATGACATGCAAACATCAGCAACCTACTGCGATCAGCAGTATATCGTTTTAAGAAACTTGAATGTCAGACACAAGTCAATAAGACTCTTGTGGTTTTGGATGAGTGAGATGGTGTCCCAGAAATGATAAAAAGTCTGTTTTTATCCAAACCTATTGGTTGCAAATGTGTTGTGTGAAAGTTTGCAAAGAGTAGAGGAGAGCAGGTCACAAGCTAATGTGGGGCTAGTTGTAGCACACATGGTTCAAACATTTCCACAAAAACTGGTTAGATGAAACTTAATTTGTTTACATGTTGACATATCAACACTCTGTAGACAAAAAATTGCACCAAAATGTAATTTTATAGAAGCAAATGTCAAAATTCTCACAAAAAAGTATTTAATCTCGGTTTTCATTGTTTATTTAAAATGAGGCAAACTCAAAATCTGTTAGAACAAACTATTTAATTCTATGCAGTCAGATATGTAATTACATAATTTCCCTTTAACCCTCTGGGGTCGACGGACACGCCGGTGCTTCCTGCTGGATTTTTTCATCATTACAGCGGAAACAGCTTAAAATACAAATTTTAGGGATTAAACCATTACACCATTAGAGACTATAAAGGGTCTACATTTATTTGTGTACACTCACAATAACAACAAAACCTTGTGCTTTTGTAAAATAAAGAAAATAAAAAGGGTGCGCTTTCAGCAATCTCCTTGTCTGCTAGCATATTTCTGAAAAATGTCACAACTGATACTCCGCGAATAATTATCACACAAACATGAAACATATGTCTAAAGAAAGCTTAAAATGTCTACTTTTAAATATAACAATTCAAATGTAAAACAAATATTCTCCAGCAATTTAATCTGTATGAAACAACGCAATGTACAATTTGTCCTGGCTCAGCTAATTATCCCTAATGTGATCACACCCATGGGCAGAGAGCGCTATTCATACAGTAATGTGCCTTAAAAAACTTCAAGATCATTCACTTTTCTGCGCATTTGGAAGATGGCATGATACACAGGTGAGGAAGCTCCTGAATAGTGACGAATATATAACATTTTCCTCAGAAGAAGAGCGGAACTCAGATGAACGTTTGCATTTTGAAGAGTGACTTGATCCAGACGAGGATACAATTTCGGATTATCATCAACAAAGCTTGCGCTTGCAAATATCTGTTCAGGTGTAAATTGGTAAAATGCACTTTAAATATGCCCATATTGGAAAATCTGCATATTATAATGATTTCTGAAGGATCATGTGACACTGAAGACTTCAGTAATAATGCTGAAAATTCAGCTTTGTTCACAAATTGCATTTTACAATATATGTAATATAATAGAAAACTATTCTTTTAAATTGTTTCTTTCTGTCACATTCCTCATTGATAGGCCCAGGGGAGGGGTCTTTGTCTCCTCAGGTATGAATCACATCAATATTCATGATTATTCATGCCACCTCGCATATGACCTTTCTAACACTAAAAGTGTCTTACAAAAGAAAAATCACTATATTGTTTTGTATGAATGAGTGATCAGGATGGTTTTCACATCATTTTGTAGCAAAACTCTGAGCTACAAGATCCGGTAATCAAAAGTCTTCTGGACAAATGTTTAATATGTGTTATATGGCCTTATTTCAATGACTTAAAAAAATTTCTTTTTCAAAAACCATGCATAAACTTTTTTTTCTCAAAAATACAAACATGCACAAACATGTTGCTCACATATTATTGTAGCCCAGATTGTGCTGAATACAGTATTATCAGACATTAGCCATTGATATGTTTTTAAGCAACTGAAAAAAGCACAAATGTCAAGGCATGTCAAAACTTCTCCAGGGCCCAAAACACCCTCAGACCCAAGAGGGTTAAACTTATCTTCTATTTAAATACTGGTAGATCAGCGACAGTTGTTAGAGGGGGATTTTACATTGTCATATGTCATGTAACAATATGCTCCTCACCTGTTACAACATGTCCCCCCTATGGGGCACGTTGCAACATTTACTTTTCTTCTGTCCAGTTAGATGGTGAAAAATGTATGTGCTGTATTCATGAAACAAGACCACATATTTGTAATAGACATGTATAAAATGCATTATGAAATAAGTCAACCAGGCTGTCTCTACGATTTTCTGGTGTAGAGATATGTGTTTTGTTACTTAGTTGCTAGGGTAAGCCCATGTGGTTGCTAGGCAATTACCAAGGTGATACTTAACATGGCTCCTTGCTATCCTGAGTGAAATAAGTCAAATACAAATTTTTGATCCCATCTTAGTGATGCTGAATGGAAATCAATGGTGTTTGGTTGTTATGGTGCTCTAAATGGTTGCTAGGGCATGGCTAAGTAGTTCCCATGATGATACTTGAAGACCAATTGCTCACCCAATTAAAACAAACCAACTATCATGTCTCTAGGACAAAGACATCACACTGTAATTGAAATTAATAGAAATGGCTGCTAGGGTGCTCTAAATGGTTGCCAGGGCAAGGCTAGCCAGTGAACAGAGTAATTCTTATGCTTACTAACCTGACTCAGAAGTGCCAATCCCCAATTGTCAATTATATTCTGAATGGATCCTTGAGGCTTTTTTGTTCCCAATGAGAATTGAGGTATGTACATTAAGTTTCAGAAGAATTGAATAAATGGGGTGGAATGCCATCACTTTGAAAATAGGACATTTGGGCATGGCTTGTAGTGCCCCCTAAGGGCGAATGTGGGCCATTCTTGGTGTGGGGTTTCCTGTTGGCCTGTAGTATCAATGCACACAATTAGAACATTTTTGACCAGAAAATGGCTCTTTTCGGCGTGGCCTGTAGCGCCCCCTAAGGGCAAATGTTGGCCATTATTGGTTTAGGGGTTACCATTGGCCTGTAGTATTAATGTATCAAATTAGAAAATTTTTGACCCAAAAATGGGGCATTTGGGCATGGCCTGTAGCACCCCCTAAAGGCAAATGTGGGCCATTCTTTGCATAGTACTTCAGGGTGATGTCATCTTGAAGAACGTTAGGTTTGAAAAACCATCAGTCAAAATGACATTTGATTTATTGACACATATATATTGAGGCAATGTGGACATTTACATAAATACACCCCTTTCAGCCATTTCGTTTTTTATTCATTTTTGCCAAGTAACAAATTGAAAGACATCAATTATACACAGTCTCACCACTTCGCTAGGTGATGATAGCATGTGCTAGCACGTTTTTAGCATGTTTCCAAGAAAGTGTCTTTTTTTAATAGATTTTTACTGTATACGTAAAGAGGTCCTTCTCTGCTTTTCAAGAAAGTGTCTTTTTTATATATATTTTTACTGTATATGTAAAGAGGTCTTACTTCTGTTGGAATCACTCCTGGCATGTGGATATTCAGGGAGAAATTAAAAGGATTAGACAAGTCGAATGGCTGTCTGATCCTGGAGCAGTCATTTGGGTCTGACCAGGCACTGTCCTGAAACCTGTTAACAGAAAAAACAAGCTTAAATAGATCTCATAAGATAATGATATAAGGAGTGGATGACATTACTGGTGTCTAGAGAGCAGGGTGGATGAGGGCAGATATAATGTCAGTATTTAATAATGATTAGGGCTGAGTGTCAATACATATTTCCTGATATGATTACTATTTGCATGCTTTCGATTCCGATTTCAATTCTATATCAACTCAAATGGGCATATTTCAGTTATAATGTCCCTTTTCTTACATATAATACAAATTCTCCACACCTGAGTGGGGAAGACTGCGGGATAGTGAGTGACATGACTCTCCACAGAACTCACACCAGGTGAGGTGATGAACTGTTTGGACAGAGGACTGAATTCAAAGTTCATTGATAGTGGTTATAAAGGGGCTGTCATTGGGAGCTGAAGAGGGAGTTGCGTGGTGCCATGCGAGGGTTGGACTTGTCAAGGGTGAGCTCTGCGAACTTTGCAAGTTATTAATACTTTTTATGTCATAAATGGTGAGATTCGATACACCCTGATCCATACCTCTACTATGAAGACAATATGTCAAAGAATTCAAAATCCTTGGGCTCTGGAGACATTAAGACACTTACGTACTCAAGCTGACACCCCTGATAGGGCCGCAGACAGGGCACTCAGTTTGAACAGTGCAGAGGAGATTCAGAATCAACTGTCAAGCATGTCGGTAATGCTGGTGAAGGTCATTGCTGATTTGGAGGTACTTGCTGTAATATGTCAATCGATTACTGCCATGGAGACTAAATTCTCTGAGTTGGTTACAAGAATGGGAAACATCGAGAAAAATTGATTATCTGGAGTCATCAGAGAGGGAATTGGCTGCTAATCTGCTAGCGACCAAGACGGACGACCAAGACGGACTTGGAGTGTGTTTGGGAAAAGTTGGAAGATAAGGAGAATTGTTCCTCCGAATTGTTGGAATTGTTGGAACGAAGAAGGCAGAGATATGGTGAAATTCCTAGACGGGCTCTTCCCGAGTCTGCTCCACATAACAGCCCATAAACTGGAAATCGAGCGAGCTCACAGGGTTCCAGCTCGGAGATCCACGGAAGGAGACAGGCCCTGATCAATTCTGGCCAAATTTCTGAGATCATCTGATAAAGATAAAGGAAGGATTTCTTGGAAGAACCACATTTACTTGTTTCCAGACTTTGTGAATTCGACGAGAGTAACGTGATAGATACAAGGAATGCAAAAAACTCTTACATCAACGGAAGGGGGCTTTTGCACTGATGTTCCCAACAAAATTGAGAACAGATCCTAAGGATGGCCGCAAAATATGTAGATGCCCACAGCAAGCATTGTCCTTCATAAAGTCAATGACTAAGTTATTGTGTGATGCGTTTGATACAGCCTGATGGACCTGACTCACTAAACATTCACTTGACCATCCGAGGAAACTGGGTGCCTTCTTTGTTTCTTTTTGTGTTGGTTCCACCTAGCGGCTGGAGTTTATTTTCTGGAATAATACTCCTTCGGGACAGTTTGTGGATGTATCTGCACGTTCTTTGTACTTATGCCTCCTATTGGATGGAGTTTGTTATATAGATTATCTTCTGTCGTGTAACTCTGTCTTACAATATTTTGTATAGAAACACCGGCCTTGAGCAATCCGACGGCAAATTGTTGCAGGGGCTCTTGTAGGCATGCATGGGACTGTTGTCGCTGTCGAGCACAGGGTTAATGTGCATGTTTCCTTGGGAAAGTTCAAGGGTTGATTGTTGCACCAATGTTGTAATGTGCTTTTTACAATTTTATTTTTTACAATTTTATTTTTTACACAATACATTTTTTTAATATGTCAAAAGTGAATATGAGAGGATTGTCTCTCTCCACGTGGAATGTGAATGGGTTGGGGCACCCCATAAAAAGAAGGAAGGTTATTTATTTCCTAAAACGTAAACAATATGATATAGTGTTTCTTTAAGAAACACATATTTCCCCGCAGCAAGCTGAAAATATTGGGAAGATATGGGTTGGACATGTTTTCTTTAGTGCTGGCTCAAGTAAGAGCAGGGGAGTCATTACATTGAGAAGTAAACATCTACAATTCAAATGTCTCAAACAGATTAAAGATAAATTAAGAAGAGTCATCGTTGTTTTAGAAAAATTCAGGCTAATTGTTTTTCAGACAAATTGATTTTGGCTAATATTTACACACCTAACACTGATGATCAGGGCTTTTTTTTATAGATCTTGAAGGGATGTTGCAAGCTGCTGGCACCCATCATGATATAATATTGAGAGGAGATTATAATTTATTGATGGACTCAGTCCTTGATTATAGTGAAGCAAAAGGGTGTAAGCCCCCTAGAGCAGCATTGACGCTTCACAGGATGTGTAAAAACCTTGGTCATACAGATATTTGGAGACTTTTGAACCCATCTGGTAGGGACTCTAGAATAGATTTTTTTGTATTTCCAAGTCCCTCATTTCATCAGTTATTGATTGCTCAATTGGAAACATTTTAGTATCAGATCATGTCCTGGTGAGTTTAGAGGTGTTGCCACATATGGATAAAAAGATACAGTGCATCCGGAAAGCAATCACAGCGCTTCACTTTTTCCACATTTTGTTATGTTACAGCCTTATTCCAAAATTGATTAAATTCATTATTTTCCTCAAAATTCTACAAACAATACCCCATAATAACAACATGATTAAAGTTTGTTTGAAATCTTTGCAAATGTATTAATAATAAAAAACAAAACAAAATCACATGTACATAACTATTCACAGCCTTTGATCAATACTTTGTTGAAGCACCTTTGGCACCAATTACAGCCTCAAGTCTTTTTGAGTATGATGCTACAAGCTTGGCACGTCTATTTTTGGGCAGTTTCTCCCATTTTTCTTTGCAGAACCTCTCAAGCAAATGATTGCCTGATGCTGCCACCACCATGCTTGACTCTAGGGTGATTGGCCAGGTGATGAGCGGTGCCTGGTTTCCTCCAAACATGATGCGTGCCATTCAGGCCAAAGAGTACAATATTTGTTTCATCAGACCAGAGAATTTAGTTTCTCATGGTCTGAGAGTCCTTCAGGTGCCTTTTGGAAAACTCCAGGTGGCTGTCATGTGCCTTTTACTGAGGAGTGGCTTCCGTCTGGCCACTCTACCATACAGGCCTGATTGGTGGAGTGCTGCAGAGATGGTTGTTCTTCTGGAAGGTTCTCCTCTCTCCACAGAGAAATGCTGGAGCTCTGTCAGAGTGACCACCAGGTTCTTGGTCACCACCCTGACTAAGGCCCTTCTCCCCCAATTGCTCAGTTTGGCCGGGCGGCATGCCCTAGGAAGAGTCCTGATGGTTCCAAACTTCTTCCATTTACAGATAATGGAGGCCACTGAGCTCATTGGGACCTTCAATGCTGCAGAAATGTTTCTGTATCCTTCCCCAGATCTGTGCCTCGATACAATCCTGTCTCGGAGGTATACAGATAATTCCTTGGACTTCATGGCTTGTTTTGTGCTCTCACATGCACTGTTAACTGTGGTACCTTATATAGACAGGTGTGTGCCTTTCCAAATCATGTCCAATCAACTGAATTTACCATAGGTGGAATCCAATCAAGTTGTAGAAACATCTCAAGGATGATCACTGGAAACAGGATGCACCTGAGCTCAATTTTGAGTGTCATGGCAAAGGCTGTGAATACTTATGTACATTTTTTTTATTTTTTATTTTTAATAAATTTGCAAAGATTTCAAACAAACTTCTTTCACATTGTCATTATGGGGGTATTGTTTGTAGAATTTTGAGGAAAATAATGAATTTAAACAGTTTTGGAATAAGGCTGTAACATAACAAAATGTGAAAGCGTTGTGAATACTTTTCGGATGCACTGTAAATATAGCTAGCACTTTAATGTATCCCTTTGGCAAAAATGAATTTGGACAAATGCTAAAGGCTGAAATCAATGTCTATATGGAGATTAACTGGTCCTCGGTATCCTTCTTGGGTGTGGCTTGGGAGGAACTTCAGGCAGTACTTAGGGGTCGAATCATACAGTATGCCTCATTCACCAGAAAATCCAAAGCAGGGGAAATCATGGAGTTGGAAGGGAATATTAAAAGTGCCAAGGCAGAGCTGAAGCACCGAATATCTTCTGCTGGCCTCAGAGAATTGTCCCGATTGAAATACAGATATAATACTATTTTGTCACGGAGGGTGGATTTTTGGCTATTCAGGGCATGACAGTCATATTTTGAGATGGGGGACAAAGCAGGGAGAGTCTTTTTCTACCATTCCCTCAGTGAAATCTGCTGGTGGTGATATATTTACCTCAGCCATTGATATTACGGCCAGATGGTTTTGCCGATTAATTTTTTAGATCTTATGCTACAGAATTGGCTCCAATTTTATAAGTTTAGAAGTTAATACAGAATCACTAAAGTATGGAAAGCTTCCGCTAACCATGACACAAGCCCAGATCAGTCTGATTCTTCATATTGGGATTCCCAGATCTAAGTTCAATAGGTATTTACAGCTGTGTCACCTGCTTTGTATTGTATATTTTGGGAGTAGCGCACACCCCCCTAAAGCGGCAGATACTCTGGGATAGGTGATTACCGCTTTTGGAAAAGGTCATGAGGCATCAGTGTATTACTCCCTGATAATTCAGAGTATGTGGGATGGAGCTTCAACATCTCTCAAGTGATTATGGGAGAAAAGATTTAAATTTGATATTGGAGGAGGGAGTGTGGGCTAGGATTCTAAAAAATGTCAAGTCTGCATCTAGAGATGCAAGGGTCCTTATGCAATTCAAGATTTTACATTGGACCCCCTCTAGATAGTATAGGCTAGGTCTTAAAGATGCGCTCACCTGCTGGTGATGGCAATCGGAGTATGGAGACACAGCCCATGTTTTTTGGTGGTGTGTTGAGATCCAGGAATTTTGGTTGAAGGTTAGGAGTTTTGTATGTGGCGTGTTGGGCACTCGGGTTTAGTTTTGCCCTAGACTCTGTGTTTTGGGCGATGGGAGGTCATCAATGTGGGGAATAAACACATAAGAAAATTGGGTTCTGACCAGTGTAATGATCGTCAGGCAAATTATTTTAAGGGGACGGAGGTTAGCTTGGGTGCCCTCATTTCAGTAGTGGTGCACAGAGATAGGGAGTGTAGTGGCTTTTGAGGAAATGTAATTTAGAAGACTGGGTAACTTAGATTTTTTTGTTGGGTAATGGGGTTTTTGGTATGCTCATATGTGACCACAGTGATGTTTGTAGAGGGTCGGGCGGGATTGGAGCTAGGGAGGGGTAATTGTGGTTTTTAAATGTTGATTCTGTTTAAGTATGTTTTGCTTTTCTTTGTTTACATTATGAAACAATTAAAAATTTTAATTACAAGAGAGAGAAAAAAAAACATCCCAGAAGATACGTTTGGAACATTTTGTACACCCAGACATGTTAGTATGAATTTTATATCAAACATTTAATCATTATCATGATTTTATCTTTGCATACTAAGTGAATTTCCCTGTTTACAGCTTTTCCCAAGCAGTTAATTGCAGCAAATGTTAATGAGCAAATGGTGTCAAAGAAGTGCAGCAGGAGTGCATTTGTTTAATTCTTGCTAATTTCCAATGATTTGTTGTGGAGACAATTAAATGATTATAAATTTTGTATGTATTTATTTATATTAGCCTGTATCACTGCTCTCTAGTTATCGTTAATGACATCAGCCATTGACCGAAGAAACACCACTCGAATTTCGCAAACTAATTTTCCTTTCCGCATTTTCTTGCCGTGAGCAGCACAGAATTGCACTGTTTTGACTCTGAATTTCTCGCCAAATCTCACAGTTACAACTGAGTCCACTTGGTGGTGCTGTGGATCTGTGTTGTTAAGGTGTTGGATGAGAGAAGATATTTCATATCTATCAAATAAACATCACTTCCGCTTAAATAAATAAATAAATAAATAAATAAATACAATTACAGAACTAATGCGGAGTTCATCTTTTGGCTTTCTTAATATTCATTTGTGTGCTTCATTTTGAGGCAGTGAAACAGATTGCTTGTATTACGAGTGATTATCATTGTGCGAACCACAGATGTGGCACCTATTTTAATAACAAGCTCCTCTTCATTTTCTTGACCTGTTTGTTGGTTGTCCTTTTCTGTGGATATTTTGTTCTCCATTTGGGTTTTCCTCGGTCAAAAATGATTTAGTAGCACGAGTGACCCCGCTCTGAGCTCTCCTGTCTCCAGAGACAGCGTGTGTCACAGTTACGTGAAACATTTGCATGTCAGATGAGAAGAATATTTAGCCCTTTTAGCGCTAAACGTGAGATAAGGTAATTAAATTTGCTTTGGTGGCTGCAGAAAAATTTTCAATGCTGGAAAAACCCTGACCATGTTTCAATTTTCTCACATGGATATTTACATAATGCGATATACACGATAAAGCAAAATCTATATTGACTGACACTTTATATCATCGCCACAATATATATCCTCATATTGCCCAGCCCTACTGTCCATTGAGAAAGTGAAAAGACTCACCTCTTAGACCTGTCTAGAGGGTTTGGGATACTATGGCTTTGACAGAAGAGTGCCAACACTAGCACACTGCTCCCCAGCACACCCATGTCCATGCCATACACCACTTTAACACTCAGAGACTGCAGTCTGCTCTAGTACTTCTGCTCCTCGATTCTCTCTTTCCTCCTAATCTCCCTCCTCCTCTCAAGTGCTCATTCACTCGATCTGTTCAAAAGCGCTTCCAAAAGTTTTCAAGTCACTGCAGTTGTCGTGCTGAATAAATCGAAGGATGTGGAGGAAGAGAAAAGCTTCTTGCACCTCTCGTCGACTGTCGCATATCACAAATCAGGCTTCTGTCACAACCTGGAAAAGAGAGGTAAAAAAAATAATATATATATATATATATATATATATATATATATATATATATATAATTAGACAGAGAAAAACAAAATTCCGCTTCAACTGCCGTAAACCAGGTCCCACTTCCAGAATAATCTGTGTCAGTATGAGAGAGATCAATTCGTCAATCCCCTCGCAACATTCATGAAATATGCATGCACTGAGTCTCTGAAGAGAGAATGAACGTGAGGGGAGAGAGGAGGAGAAAGGACTTTGCAGGAGTATGGTAATCTAATCAAACAATATTCCATTCACAACACTGGCTGCTTGCTGCCTAAGAGGCACAGGAAGTATAGAGGCTTCTGCTTGGCTTAGTGGGGCAGCACTATACTGATTACCTCGGCAAGCCTTTTCCATTTAAATAGGCTGTCCTTTTAAAGAAATAGTTCACTCCAAAATTAAAATTCTGTCATTATTTTACCATGGGTCATTCCAAACCTTTATACTGTATATTCAAAGTTCATTTGTGTAAGGACCAAACCGACATTTAAGTTGTTATTTACTGAAAATGTGTGTACATGTTTGTATTATTGAGAAAATAACATTTATGCGTGGTTTTTGAAAAAACAAAAATTTTAAGTCATTGAAATAAAGCCATATAACACATACTCAACAAGACTTTTGAGAACTGGATCTTGTAGCCTAGAGATTTTGCAACAAAATTATGTGAAAACTATCTTGATCACTCATTCATACAAAACAATATAGTAATTTAACTTTTGTAAAACATTTTTAGTGTTAGAAAGGTCATATGCGAGGAGGCATGAATATTGATGTGTTTCACACCTGAGGAGACAAAGACCCTCCCCTGGGCCTATCAATGAGGAATGTGACAAAGACTTAATGATCAAAATCAAGTTAAAAGTAATAATGACTATGCATTTTCTTTACATAAAGTCTTTACTTAATTTTAGACCTACACTACCATTTAAAAGAAGTCTCTTCTGCTCAACAAGGCTGCATTTATTTGATCCAAAATACAGTAAAAACAATGTCTGAAGAATAAAATAGGATTTATAGACAATTGGAAGAGTTTTGGGGGTAGACCTGACCTGCTAAAGAGAGATGGACTCCATCCCTCCAGGGAAGGTGCCACTCTCCTCTCTAGTAATTTGGCTCATAGTCTTAATAATGATAGTAATTGACTAACTGGGGCCCAGGTCAGGAAGCAGACAAACTGGTTAATCTGAACGTCTGCTAGCTGTCTTGAGACGTCACACGGGTCACATAAACTACAACACATAGAGACTGTATAACCTAGATATCTCAGAGACTGTGTCTGTTCCCCGAACTACCAAACACAATACCCTCACTAAATAATTTAGAAAAAAATTGATTAAGGTCAAACTTGAACAAAGAAAACAAATTAAAAATACACATCATATAAAAATAGAGCTACTAATCATTAGACCTCTTTCTACCAAGGCACTAATTGTTAATGAAATGATTACATTTCATAGATTGGATGCACTCTGGTTGACTGAATCCTGGCTTAAACTGGATGAATATATTAGTTTAAATGAATCTACTCAACCAGGTTATTGTTATAAACATGAGCCTCGTCTGATGGGTCGAGGAGGAGGTGTTGCTATAATTTACAGTGAAGTTTTTGGTGTTACTCAGAGGACAGGATATAAAGGTAAGTCTTTTGAACTAATAATGATTAATGTGACACCGTCAGATATAAATAAAAAATCTGTCGTCTTTTGTCCTTGCTACAATGTATAGATCACCTGGGCCTTATTCTGATTTCCTTGGTGAATTTGCACATTTTTGATCAGATCTTGTAGTTACTGTAGATAGAGTTTTACTTGTTGGTGACTTCAACATTCACATAGATAATGAAAATGATACATTGGGATTAGCATTTATTGATATTCTCAACTCTCTTGGAGTTAGTCATGAAGAGCTAACAAAACTTGTCGAAACATCAAAAGCCACAACTTGTTTGTTAGATCCTATACCAAATAAGCTCTTAAAAGAGGTATCTCCTGTAATCTCAGAACCTCTTCTTAATATTATTAACTCCTTGCTATGCTTAGGACATGTTCCAAGAAACTTTAAAATGGCAGTTATCAAACCGCTTATTAAAAAGCCACAAATTGATCCTGGAGAACTGGCTAATTATAGACTGATTTCAAATCTCCCTTTATGTCAAAAATACTACAAAAGGTAGTATCCTCCCAAATATGTTCATTTCTACAGAGAAATAGTATATACAGAGAATTTCAGTCAGGATTTAGGCCTCATCACAGTACAGAGACTGCACTTATCAGAGTTCCAAATTACTGGCTCTTATCAACTGATCGCGGTTGCATTTCTCTTTTAGATCTTAGTGCTGCATTCGACACGATAGATCACGACATTCTCTTGAATAGGCTAGAGAATTATGTTGGCATCTGTGGAGTTGCATTAGCATGGGTTAGGTCATATTTAGCAGACCGCTACCACTTTGTATATGTAAATGAGGAATTGTCAAACCAAACAAAAGTAAAATATGGAGTGCCACAGGGATCAGTTTTAGGGCCTCTGCTTTTCTCCATGTATATGCTTCCCCTGGGAGATATTATCAGGAATCATGAAATAAGTTTCCACTGCTATGCCGAGGATACACAATTTTATATTTCTTCAAAACCTGATGAGATTTCACAATTGCCGAAATTAGCAGAGTGGGCATATTTAAAGTGCATTTTACTCATTTAACCTGAATATATATTTGCAAGCACAAGCTTTGTTGATGATAATGAGGCAGCATAAACACTAGTTAAAATATAATCTACACATTCATATTATTTTTTATATCATAATACATATCATATTTATATCATACAGCATACAATTTAAATACCTGCTTTAGCCGAAACAGCATTTAAATGTAACTAAAACTTGCATATTAGAACATATTTCAAATTTCAATACTCTGAATCCTGGCTGGCAAGTCTGGAAACAGTCCCACTAGTAAAATATGTAAATTTTTTATAAAACAGCATGACAACTAATTAAAACTAAATGACTTACTCGTCCAAAATTGTATCCTCGGCTGGATCAAATCTCTCTTCAAAATACAAATGTTCATCGTAATCCTGCTCTTCTTCTGAGGAAACTCTTCGTCATTACACAGGAGTTTCCTCGCCTGTGTATCTTGCGATCTTTCAAAAGCGCAGAAAAGTGAATGAATTAGATGTTTCAAGGCACAGTCGGGGGTGTATACCATTTGCACTGATCGTCTCAGCACATTACCGTATGAATATCGGCATCTGCCTGTCGGTGTGATCACATTAAGGATAATTAGCTGAGCCAGGAGAAACTGTACATGGCTTTGTTTCATACAGATTACATTGCAGGAGAATATTTGTTTTAAATTTGAATTGTTTTATTTAAAAGTAGACATTTTAAGCTGTCTTTAGACATGTTTCTTGTGTGAAGTATTCACAGAGTTTCAGTTCATTTTTGTGATGTGTTTCAGAAATATGCTTGTGAACATAAGAGACTGCTGTAAGCTCACCCTTTTTATTTTCTTTATTTTACAAAAGCACAAGGTTTTGTTGTTATTGTGGAGTGGTGGTGGTGTAGTGGGCTAAAGCACATATCAGTTAATCAGAAGGTCACTGGTTTGAGCCCCACAGCCACCACCATTGTGTCCTTGAGCAAGTCACTTAACTCTAGGTTGCTCCGGGGGGATTGTCCCTGTAATAAGTGCACTGTAAGTCGCTTTGGATAAAAGCATCTGCCAAATGCATAAATGTAAATGTATTGTGAGGGTACACAAATAAAAGTAGACACTTTATAGTCTCTAATGATGTCTTACACTTATCTGTATGCCGCAAAATGATGGAGTATTTTAAGTTGTTTCCGAAGAAGAAACATCCAGAAACACTTATTTCTCTAATCCAGTGTGTTGGGTTTTCTCGCTTGAGCTGTGTGAATACCAACAAAATGAGCCACATGAGATTAATTACAATATCTATAAATATATGTAATATTCCGACTGATCTCATAAAATTTATATGAGCACTGCAACTTTTTAGCAAAACTGTAATTACGTGCTTCTTCACGTTTGGCTGCAGTTTCCAAGTGAAATGTCCAGCAGGGGTGCCAAAACCAAGCAAAATGTAGAAAGCTGCACAAAAAAGTCAGTTTACAAAATTTTACATTTTGAGTAACATTTGAGTAATGTTCATTCTGTGAGACCAGGTTGGTAATTTTAAAACTATATCTGCACATACAATGAAGCAAATGAACAGGTGAACTTGAACGAAGTTACATGCTAGTCAGACCACGTAACTTGCATTGCGAATGAGCGGTTTCTTTAAGAATGTGCAAAATCAAGGGAAATTAATAGATTACTAAACCATAAATAATTCAAAATACAGTAACTTGAAAAATAGCAAATGCTTCAGTATATTCATTGTATGCCATTATTACAGGAGCTCCAGTTTTCACAACAAGGACAGTTTTATTTGTGTGTATGCTTACATGCCTGATACATTTTCTTAATGTTTAAATATTTTATTAAAATCTGGTCTGTATAATTGACACAATTTTGTCATTTTGCACATTATCATCAACTAAAATGTCCATCAGTCAGATATTGCACTGTATCAACCGCATCAGGGGATTTAGACATATCTGAATGCTCAGCCGGGTTCTGCAAGCCGTCTCTCCTGCTTCTCGGATCACTGTGCGATCTCTACAAGTAAACTCATTCAATAATTTCAACTCAAATAAATGTTTCATGTGCATTTATTTGTCAAGTAGTCTTGTAACAGGCTGAATAATGAGGCGGCAGATGGACATTTTTACAAAGTAAACAGCGATTTATTTCAGAATTACATAATTTCAATGCAAAACTATGTTTTATGTCCATGTATTTATTTGGTTAGTAGCCATGTAATAAACGGGATAATGTACAGTAAACCAGTTATCTAAAAATAAACCCCATCAGGGGGATAATCTGTCAGGGTTTATTCTGGCGATAACAACTAGGTGACTGTACATCATAACAATTATATGCCAGGAAATAAAATGAATGAATATGATATGACAAAATATTAACAACATTTTAAAGATATATTTGTCAAAAGACTCATAAATAACTGTAAAAACTAACTCTGGATACAGGTTTGGAACAGCATACATTTTTTTTCCATTTTGGAGGAATTATTCATTTAAACAAGCGCCTTCTCTTGGAGACGTCAATAGACATGTATGGATGTGACTGATCAGGATTGAAATACTGGGAATTCTGGGATATTGAGTGCATTTCAATGTGTTTAGCCTGACAGCATTATCACAACATATCCACATTCAGTGCCAGTGAAAAGAAACATAAAACAAATCTATGAGACTAGGGCTGGGACAACGCGCAAAAAATACGTTGACGCAAAATATGCACGTCAATTCGTCAGACCCAAAATAAAGATGGCGGCGCCGGAGAGTAGTAGCAACACGAGTGGCTCCTCAGACTATCAGAAGTGCACGGCGGCACGCACTCGTTCCTCTAAAGTATGGGAATTCTTTAATTTAAAAGGAAACAATTCCATGATATGTCATCTTTGCAAAATGGAGATGGCCTTCCATTATAGCACCACGGCAATGCACCAGCACCTGAAGAGGCGCCACCCGGCGGGCGCACACACACACACACACACACACACACACACACACACAGTATTCTTAAGGTGAAAGGAAAGTGTCAGAGTGTAAGTTGTTATTTGCATGTGAATGAAGATGCTTTTTTTCAGTAAGCTAGGCCTATGTTCAACATAAATGTTGAATTCTCAATGTTTATTTTTATTATTTATTTTGGGTTGGAAAATAACTCTGTATTAGCTTAAAGCCCCCAAGTTTACAATAGTTATTGTATTCTTTCAATAGCTCTAAGAAACGGTGGCTGGGTGACCTTTTTATTTTTTTATTGAATGCTAGACATCAGAATGCATTATTTTGCTCTTGTACACTTTTACTTGAATTTTATCTTAGAATTTTGAGTTTATGAAAAAGGTGAGTGGCAGAGTGTATTACTATGTTGTTGTTATTTTTATGTGAATGAAGAATTAAAAGATGCACTTTTTTCAGTAAGCTAGGCCTATGTGTTTTCAACATAAATGTTCAATTCTGTTGGTTCAGGAAGGACGCCATGACAGGCTGCTGGCTCCCACTGTCGCTGTTCATTTTTATTTATTTTTTGTTGGAAAAGCACTCCCTGTATTAGCTTAAAGCCCTCAAGTGACCTTTTAATTTTTTTATTGAATGCTAGACATCAAGTTGTTGTTATTTTAATCTGAAAGAAGAATTACAAGATGCACTTTTTTTCAGTAAGCTAAACATAGGCCATGTGTTTTCAAGGTGTCAAGGTTTTATTGAATGCTACCTCTGACTAAGAATGCATTACTTTGCACTTGTATAGTCTTTTATTTTGGAATTTTAAGAGCAATAAACATATATTGCAATGTTAAGGAATTCATGTTTTTTTCATGCAGATATGTAAATCAACATGTATAAATTGCCATTAGTCAATTAATGGGGAGATAATCGAATCGAAATCGAATCGGACTGGAAAAATGAATCGTTAGATTAATCGATGCATCGGAAAAATAATCGCAAGATTAATCGTTTAAAAAATAAGCGTTTATCCCAGCCCTATATGAGACCGAAGGAAAGATAAACAAATGGCAGAGAAAAAAATCCAGACAGGGAGTATAGTATATTTTTCAATATTCTAGTATGTTTCTTATATATCAAAATACTTATATGAGTTTCCTGGCCTTTGTGTGACCCAGGAGAGAGCATATGAGGTTACTGAAAGTGTTGATGCTGCAGAGGCCACAAAGAGCACCCAGCTGTAACAAAATAATGAGACTAAGGACCTTGAAGATAGACTAAAGCCAAGTTTCTACCAGTAAAAAGATATCAAAAGGCTCTGTGAGATAATGGTGGCAAATAGTATCCATTGGTTACAAAAATAACAAAGGGGCACAGAAATGAGGTAATGCCAGATAATAAACTGTATAGAAGAGGAGGTTTTGGACTAAGACAGTCAGAACGGACAGCTGGCCGGTCTCATGTTTGTTGGTGTTCAATAAACTACAACTTTGGCATCTGGAACTCAAGACTCTGAGAGTTTTCTTACAACTTAGAGAGATTCATCGTGATATTCCACGACAGGAGAAACTGGAAGTTTCTACTTTATATTAACAATAATATTAACACTAATCATCCACAATGTTTTAGAGGTAACCAAAGTTGTATTTCACTCAAACAGAAATAAGTTGATACTTTCTATTTATTTGTGGTATAAATTATTTTTTTTCTAATTATTATCAAGAATATGATTTTCTTACTAGAAAAAAGAAATTATGATCTAAAGTGAATTTTCTTGATAAAAAAATTCATGATCGTGCCTGGTAACGTGTGCATGTAAAATGCCTAGAAATAGCATTTTAGCTTAGCTTAAAGCTGACAATTTACACGTTTATTTCTATTTCTTCTGCTCCAAACTTACTTCTCTGTAAACGGCTTTAAACGAACAACTTCAGCATTACGGCTCATCACAGGTGAGAGACACAACAGACTGATTAATTACACAAACTGAAGGCACTTACCTCTTATCGAACTTTCCACAATGGAGTGGATACACTGTTTAAAATAGTGGATACACTGTTTAAAATGGAGGACATTACGGTTTCTATAGTGAATGACTCTTGCGCACTACTGCGAAATAGGTAGAATTACCCCTGCTGTTGTTCATTGAACTGTTGTATATAATCAATATCACACTCACAATCGTGCTATATGGCCCTGAATCTGCACTGCTATGATTTGGCCGCAGGCCGATTGCCGTAGGTAATCACAGAAGTGCTGATGTAGGGCCATATCACACTTGTGTGATATTGCTTAAACTAATGAAAACCATAAAGTGTTAGTTTGTGCCCCGCTCTCCCCTATTTAAGATTAAAAGAAATTGGCCCAAATTCACTTCCATTGTAAGTGCCTCACTGTAACCCAGATTTTTGCTTTTTTAAAGAAAAGGAAGGACATGTCAAAATATATTTTTGTGGTAATTAATATTATGCCACAAATGCTGTAGATTGACCTTAACTTGTATTGGACCTGGAATATTCCTTTAATTATCAAAAGCATAATTAAACCACATCAATTACGGCACAGCTAATTATAACCATGGCAAATTAGTTGAGTGGCAGTGCCCTGCTTGAATTTATATTAGGAGTTGTTAACTCAAGAACTGCTCTGACCAATTAAGTCAGTGAGAAAATGTACTACTCATCTGGTACTCATCAAGTTGGGGGCGTGTCAATTAAAGAATCATGGAAAGAATCAACAAATATATAACACATATTCAAAACACAAATATTTTTACTTGTGGATTTTGACTGTATAGTTTAGTAGGCATTTTTGTACCAATGATGAAGAATAAAGCTTGCCAGAATATAAGATGCATTTAGCCATTTTATCAGGTTTGAGCAACAAAACAACATACACCACCAGTAGGCGTATATTTTGCGGGTGGCACAAGAATGATCAAATAAGACAGATAAAGCATCAATTAAAAACATTAAACGGTGAATCTTTTAAAAAAAGTGAAAAAATTGGAAATTGGAAAACGGGCCTATTCTTTTCTACTAAAATCACTTGAACGCACGTTACATCGTAATAACGACTTCTGACCACCTAAGTACGAACTTAATTTCATTTGGGCCAGTAAGCAACCACCCACCCAAGCAACTGCATAGCAATGTGCTACAAACACAGAGAACAACATGGCAACAACCTGGCAACCACCCAAACACAGATAGCCTATTGTAGCAATGCAATAAAACACAGAGCAGAGCAACTTGAAACCACACAGAACACCCTAGTATCCACTAGGGGTGTAACGGTTCAGAGTTTGGTTTGTATCACGGTTTTGGTATGGTTTGGTATTTGCAATGTACAGAAAAAATATATATATTACTAGTAAGAATACTCTATTTGGTAACAAACACTTCAACAATTTTGCCCTGAATAAATTCTATGTTTTACAGTAACCAGAGTTTAACTATAGTATCTGTAATAAAAACATAGTAACCACAAAATCAACATGGTTACTGTCATGTTTACAATATATTGTATAATCATGGTTACTATATGGAAACTACAGTATTACGGTTGTAAAACCATGGTTAATTGTAACAAAACCATGCTTTCTGCAAAGAAAACCATGGTGACAACATTCATGGTTACTACAATATTACTATAGTAAATTTTGGTCTTTAACACTGGGTCTTCAACAAAAAAAACCTTTTCTCTAATTAATAAATCAACATTTTAACTTAATACCTTCACTATTATACTACATGCATCGACATAAAATGCATTTCAAACTCGACTGCACATATATTCAATATTCGGAAGGTGTACTAAACATCACTATAGAAGGTAATCTGCTATTAAAATGGATACGAGGGATGTTGTGAAGCGGCTTGAGCATTTTAAACATATGTGGAAATCACATATCTTCATCAGCAGAGTAGGGAAACATACCGTTGGCAATGAACACCCCAATCGCTTTAGTTTCATGTCGGTCCGAATCAGCACTGAGTGCTTGCTTAAAAACGGAGTGTGTGCCATTTCAGCTCATCTGAGGCTGAGCTGGGCTAGTCTTTCAGCGTAAATGATCATATGTCAATCTATTACCAGTAGAGGTGTAATGGTATGAACATTTCATATCTCGATTATCGTGACCAAAACTATCACGGTAATCATCTTGATTCTGGACGCTCATCTGAAACTCCTGAAACAACTGGTGACACCATGCGTCTCTGTTATGGTTTCGATTGTACTGAAAATGAAATTGGAGTACTACTTGTATTGGACGATTGTTTTGTAGACTGTAAATTAAATAATTAAAGAACAGGTAACATTTTAAAACATTAATCTAAAATCAAAATTTCATGTCTCCGTAATTATTTAAAAAGCTGTGTATTAGTGGTATGAATGTACATCAATAAAATGTTGCACGTTTTTTGTTATTTGTTACTGTCTTGTTTTTTTGTTCGTTTGTCTTTGCTCAAAACGATGCACTCGCAGCGACTTTCCTCTGACAAGCTCTGCAGACTGGGTTACCATATTCTACTAATTTCCCCTCAGCATTCTTATAAAATCCAAAAAATGACCACACTTCTGATTTGGTCTTGGAAGGTTGGAAATTCTCCCAAGTGCGGTCATTGCCTTCCGCCATGCTTTCACGCTAAAAAAACAACAACAACAACGTTGCATGCTGCCGCTGCGGCCATGCGTCAGACTCATGCTGGGTGTGTGTGGACAGCATTTACCGCAAGTTTTACAAATCATGATAATCGCGCACGGTTTTAATGATAATCAAATGTGACACGGTGATACTAACCATCGGGGAATTTTATCATGGTTTACTGTGAAAACGGTAACCGTGTCATCCTTAATTACCAGTATATAGCACTCGTGTCGAGTGATGTCTGCAACAGTGTCTGTTTTGGTAACGTTTTTTGACCATCGCTGTTGTAATTGATTGCAAAAAGAAAATTATTCCAGACAGGAGACCTAAATAATGCAGGAGGCTTCCCTACCAGTGGCTCATTTTCTCACTTCTCGTTTTTCACTTGCCATTTTCAACTACACAACACAGAGATGTCATCAAGTTGACCCACGTGAAACACAGGCGGAGCATATCCATTTACAGATCCACTCAGGTGCATTAGCACAGGTTGTAACTTTGCATATCTATTTGATGCTTTATTTTCTTCACAAAACCTTGTGCTCCAGATGCGTCATTAAACTTGGTGAACCGCTGTGCCAATGCTTCCCGAATTGTGGGTGGCAAACCGTACAGTTAGTTTTTTTAACCGAGAACTGTTACATCCCTAGTAATAACGCATTAGCAAAAAGCACCGAGAACACCTTGGCAACCACCCAGAACACCCTAGATTTGCTTAGTCAAGTACCTTCTTCAGAAAATAATCAATAATTATCCTGTTAGGGGGCCTGGGTAGCTCAGCGAGTAAAGACACTGGATCCAGGCCATGCTGAGTGACACCAGCCAGGCCTCCTAAGCAACCAAATTGTTTCCGGTTGCTAGGGAGGGTAGAGTCACATGGGGTAACCTCCTCGTGGTCACTATAATGTTGTTCTCGCTCTCGGTGGGACGCGTGGCGAGTTGTGCGTGGATGCTGCAGAGAATAGTGTGAAGCCTCCACATGCGCCATGTCTCCGCAGTAATGTGCTCAACAAGCCAGGTGATAAGATGCACGGATTGACGGTCTCAGACACGGAGGCAACTAAGAGTCGTACTCCACCACCCGGATTGAGGTGAGTCACTACGCCACCACGAGGACCTAGAGCTAATTGGGAATTCCAAATTGGAGAGAAAAGGGGATAAATAAATAAAAATAATTATCCTGTTACTATCAGTTTCAGTTTAAAAGAGTTTTGCAAATATTATTGTTAGACATTTTCATGAGCACATGGTCATTATATACACAGCATACCTTGGTTATATGTAAAAAGTAACCGCATTGATTTACTTGAAACTTGAAATGAAGAGGTCTCCTGGAAAGGCAGGAGACGGATCGCATATAACTTAACCATAATTTCACAACGTTCGTAATGTTTCTAAGCCAAAACACTTCAAATTAATTCAGTCAAAAAACAGATAAAAATTTCCATGAGCGTTTTCTTCTCTTCCTCAGTGGAGACGATGCAACACAAGATGTTCGACACAAGCATCCTTGTGATTTTGATTCAGATTTCTGATTTGTTAAATGAATCATTCAGGCCACTTTTTGATCTTTTTGAAATATTCAAAGGAATCCAATTTAAAAGATTCAACTGAAATTATTCTTTCACAAATCAGACATCACTATCAACGATCCACATGCAATTTCCACATACCGTAATTTCCGGACTATAAGCCGCAACTTTTTTCCCACGCTTTGAACCTCGCGGCTTATACAATGACGCGGCTAATATATGGATTTTTCCCGCTTTCAAATTTTATAAAAAAAAAAAAACATTCTGTGACGTGCTCAGTTTTTTGGCGGCGTGAAGCTTTCATTAGACCAATGAAATTGCCGAACGGGTTAAGGTCAAACAACTTTTTTGTTTAGCCTACTGTTTAGATTAAATCGAAGGCTCAAACTTCCCATCATTCTGATTACGGTAGTAATTTTGTCACCCTCACCATGGCAAAGACATGGAGAAACGCATATGATGCTGCTTTCAAGTTGAAGGCGATTGATCTGGCTGTTGGAGAAGGAAATAGAGCTGCTGCACGGGAGCTTGGTCTTAATGAGTCGATGATAAGACGCTGGAAACAGCAGCGTGAGGAATTGACTCTAAACTAAAGCTGAGGCTATTCTGAGGCTATTCAACTCCGACAATCGAAGGAGATGACTTCAGTGGTTTCATTGCACAGGACGAGGAAGATAGTGACCAATGACTTTCTTGGTAGGCTACTGTTTACTGCAAATGTTTTACTACAAGCCGTGTGTGGCAGCGGGGCGTGGTCAAGCTACCGTCCGGGAGAGAAAAGCTGTAAGGGCGCTTACACCTGCGCTTAAATTATGTCTAACACCGGTGTCTAATTTCAAGTGCCCTGCTTCACGTGTCCTTCTTGGGAAAACTGTCACACGGGCACCAGTGTGACAGTTTTCAGCAGGGCACTTGACGTTCCAGGTAAGGCTTTTAATGGCCACAGCAATGTTTAATCAATTTTATAAAGTTTCTCAATTCTTCTATGCGCCAACACTAGACTGACGTGTGTCACTCTCTCAGCTCTGTGGCTGCTGCCTTTTTATGCCGCTCTCCCCATACTTACTGAAATTAGACACCGGTGATAAGACATAATTAACTCAGGTGTAAGCACCCGGGCGCTTGACCACGGCCCCGCTGCCACACCGTGTTTCGTTAAAGCCTGTGTAAAGTTCATTTGTTTCAATGTACCGGTAGGCACCTGCGGCTTATAGACAGGTGCGGCTTATTTATGTTCAAAATCATATTTTTTGTAAAAATCAGTGGGTGCGGCTTATATTCAGGTGCGCTCAATAGTCCGGAAATTACAGTACATAATCTGTAAATGCAGTACAGATTCACTCTTGTGCTGAAAAGTTGCCTCATTGCTCATTGCATTACATGCTGTTACTAAAGGGTTTCACGGAAAATTGAGTTATCATACCATGTACATTTGCTTTTACACACACACACACACACACACACACACACACACACACACACACACACACACACAGACGCAGACAGAGAGAAAGAGAGAGAGCGGAGAAAATGTAAAAGAGAAGTGAGGCTATGGGGTCTGACCTAAGTGAGTGTGTGTGTGAGTTAGAGCAGTGTTTCTCAAGACTGGGTACTGGCCAGCAGGGAAAGAATAATGCCATGGTTCTCCCAATAAAGATATTTTGGTGGCCGCCCAAGTGATAGCCTATTTAGGACTGCAGAGGCAGATTTAATGATAATCTCACAATCAGCTAAAGGCAGTTATATGCACTTTCGCAGGAGTGTAAAGTACCCAGCTCACGATTACGAAATACTCTGCTCTCTGGCACACGCGTGCAACAACCGGGCTTCCCTCGATATTGCGGAGCACAGACCTCAAAACTAATGTAACCAATTTCAATTTTGGTGAGACTTTTCTAGTTTAAAGCATTATGGAGGAAGTCAAGTCAAACCTCTCAAACAGTAGGAGCCCTGACATGCCAAACAGCACTGAGGAGAAAAAGAGCAACACTGTGTTATGCACTAATTTTGTTTTCATTACACATCATCACCTTTACAAAATTGTTTCACGATTTTACAGGAGTAAAAGTAACTTTTATATTTTGACAAAATTTTATAGTTTCATAACAAATAATCTAAAGGTAGAATCTATTAGACCTCATTTTATAGCAACAGTGGCATTTTTCAAGATGTGTATCAGCTAGTATTTGTTTTTCATAAATATTATAATTTGTTATTATTACTATTATTTAAGACTAGCCTTTCCTCTAATTAACTTATATGTTGCTTCTCGGGTAAATGTATCTTGTTTGAAGGATTTTTCAATATTTAAATATTTAAATTTATTAAATATTATATTCAAAATTCTCAGATAACAATTTCTGCAGTATAGCTGCTAAAGTAAATGTACATAAGGAGTTTTAGATATTTATATTAGTAAAAAATATATATATATTTTTTTTCCATTATATAATGGGCTAAGAATGCACCCTCTCACCTTTTTGTTCACTTGATTTCGATCCATCTTTAACTCACAAAAACAAACTCTTTCTTCCTTATACAGTTGCGTTTCGCCGATTTTCTTCAACATAAGATACACACCATGACACTTATATTATAATTCGTGAGCAATCACTATAAACAAAATCTAGCAGCAGCAAGCATTCGCCAGCGATGAGCGTCTCTGCGCAAGACAGTGTATCATCCAGGAGAAGTTTGAAACTCTCTCACGCAGTTTTTCACAATACTCTGACTGCACAGACAAATGCCAGTTTCGGAGTTTGTGCTTATTTATACAGCCCCCTTGCTTATCATTTTAACTTTAATAAATTATGCATTAAGTACAGTATATAATGACGCAGTGTTTCCTTTTAAGATGCTCTGATAGGACATTTTTGCTCAAGCGGAACACCAGGTACTTCATTTCACGAAGCCACTGCTTCTGTATTTACTTATTTTGCATTTTTGTATTATAATACTCCGTGATCTACATCACCTTAATCTGTTTGGAAAGTTTGGAGTGTGTCTGGACTGCGATCTGTTCTTTCTTCCACACCTCAATCAAGTGCGAGCTGAAGAGCTGCTCTCCCGCATCATCATTAGCATTTCAAAAGATCTCATGTTATGTTGAATGAAATCAGACGACTATTCGACAACGGAAAATTTTTGTAGAAAATGTTTTATTGTCGACAGTGTCAACTATTCTTTTCAGCCCTATATCCAACTAATCGATAATTAAATTTGTTGTAGATGATTTTCATTATCGATAATTATCAATTTGTTCAATTAGTTGTTGCAGCCCTAGTACTTTTACTTGAGTACAGTTTTTGGCTACTCCCACCTCTGTTTATAACAGAAATGTATTGATTATCTTGCATATGAGCTCTTTTGAGTGGAACAAAATGCATTTTTTTTTATTAATGTTTTTTCTTATTTCAGCAGTTTTGATTGGGTGGACCAGCCGTCAATCAGAGTGGACCTGTTCTGGCTCTGGCCATGTGTCCTCGGCCTTGCCTCCCGCTGTACTCCTTCTGCAGGTCCTGAGGGACCACACGAGGGAGGTGAGTGAGGATGGGGCATAAAGCAATAAAAAATAAACAATTTGAGGAGCATTTGTCACTGGCCCAGCCTTGCGCGTATCCTCACCTACAGCCTGGGCTAAACCCACACTGGCACAGTACTCACTGAGAATGATTGCATGAAGAATGCATGAAAACTCAAAACACTTCACTCTATGCTTGCTTTCATTTTCAATTTGAAGAAACAATCACAAATGTGACAGCTGTGTCCACTGTATCACGCCGTTCACTCATCTGCCATGCCGTCACCTAAATGTGTTAGAGCGCTTGCTCATTAGCTGACAGAGCAACGCAAATGGAAGCACTAACGTAAGAATGTAATTCATTTTAAAATGCATTCTGCTTGCATTATTGTTAGGGATGCACCAATACCACTTTTTCCTTTTCCGATCCGATTCCAGAAATCTTCTGAAAACTTACATCTGGACTTTTAAGGATTCAGATCTCTTTTTTGATCAATTTAGTTGTAAGACATCAGTCCACTTTTCATTCACACATTCAACTTAAATATTGTTATAAATTGTAAACAAATATTAATTATGACAATAATAATAATAATAATAAATTGTTGTTAATATTATTATTTACTTTTAATTTTAAATAAAACAGTAATACATTTAAGTATTTATATTTATTTAAACCCTCACGCTTTTATTTTGACATTCTAAACTCTCCAGGAAGTCCTGTATGTGTCTATTTGTAAGCAAGTTCACAGTAGTTTAATTCGCTTCTTATTCAAATTCTGGTAAAATGCAGCTCCGGTGCCGTTCTAAATGCATATTATAAGTGAACCAAACTATTGAGCAACTACATCTGAGATGTTGTTCGTGAGTAGCGCTTAAATGTTGCACAACGCGTGAAGGCAATATATAGTTTGTGTGTGTGTGTGTGTGTGTAAACGGCAGCATTCAATAATGCTCTGGCACTGCACATACTATACATTTACTAATTAAAAACAGCCTTTTGTGATTCGCAGAGCTATCACACATCTTCAAGTGGCTTTGAATAAAATGTATGAGTCATATGAACTGCTTTAATGGTGTTTTAATGGTTCTTTTTGTCATTTTTGGAGCTAACACACAATATCGGATTTGGATTGGGCTCGTTGGACCGATACTGAAGCGTTTAAATGGATCGGTTATCGGTGCATTCCTAATTATTGTATTAACAATAAATATAATGTGACGTGTTAAAAGTAACGTGACTTTATTCATGTCAGCAACTGTAATCCGATAATATACATGTTAAACCTAATCTGTGACATTACTGCTTTAACACAAAATGTAATTAGATTATATGTGATGTGTTACTCCCAACACTCAGCAGAAGAAAAAGTAAATGATGAGAGAATTTTCATTTTTGGGTGAACTATTCCTTTAAACTACTGATTTATAATTAATGATCAGCAGTTTAAAAACTATCTGTCCCAGTTTTCACACGCTCTGCTTGAACACCCACATGCACTGCCTGAAAAGGAGAGAAACAAAAACAGGGACTGCTTTCATCATGAGAGGTAAATTTATCATTTTCTGAACATGCCAAGTCTCACACACCAGTCAAGAAATTTATGTCAAATTTAGCAAATGCAGTGCAATACATATTTCATGTTTCAGTCCAACGGGTAGGAAAATCATCTCATTGACGATGAGAACTGGCCACTGTCCTTTATACATACTCCAGCGTCAGATAGTCCATCTAACAATTACTAATGCATGTAACTCTACAGTATATATATGCTGCAATATATATGACATGATTGTCTCATAATCATAGCATGGGATGTTTTGCTTTGCTTTCTTCTAAACAACATTATAAGTAAGACAATTTATATGAGGCCCACAGTGGAGAACTACTGTGTTACAGAAATTATGTCAAGTTAATAGATATGAAGGCTGAAATCTAATATAAAATATCCACTGTATGAGTATAAACCAATGTCTCTATGTATATAACCTGAAAGTGTACTGGGGTAGAAACTGTATCTATTGTGCGGTCTCCAGATGAGCATGTCATCAGCATGAATATTCTCACACGCACGACTTAGCACTTATGTCACTGTCATAATGTAAAACTTGCATCTCAAATCACAATTTTTAAACCAGCGTAACATCTCACTTTCCAGCAGTTTTAAAGAAACCCATCTCAAACATCCATTATCTTTGCATGCACTAACGCTCTCACAGATGGTGGGAGACACACATACGAGAGACCATTCAGGGAATCATAACAAAATAAATAGGTATTGATCAGCCACACTCTCCAAAACATACAAAATTGCTAATTTGAATAATATAATATCTGAAATAGCTGTAAATAAATAATATCTGCAAAAATTATTTAGCTTCTGATCATCTCTCAAAACACAATTGCACTGAATCTGCTCAAACAAGCAAACAATATAAAACCTTGACGGTTTCCAATGCTCTGTTTATTTAACACGGTTTTATATGAAAATTTTAACAACCACACAGCTGCTCTGTTCACAAAGCCCACTCTAAAGACAGCATTAGTGTAAATACCTAAATTCTCTGCATTGAACTGCCACTGGTAAAATAGAACAACAGAGTCAGAAAGGAGAAAACCTAGAAATTCCCAAAAGCAGAGATTCCTGGGATTGATAAATGATTCCATACCTGATGCTCATCACACTGAGATCTGAAGAAAGGCAGAAACCAAGAGATAATGCCAAGAATACAGAAAGACTGCTGCTTTACTGCAGCCTGTGACTCACTGAGAGAGAAAAACCATGAGAGAGGCAGAGGGGGAGTGAGGGGCAGCCCAGCATTACACACAGGAGGAGATGGTAACTATGGTAACTGCTGCACACACCCACAGGCAGTCATCAGCAGTTACCATAGTAACCTTTCTCATTTCTCTCCCCAGCACATTGATGCATCAGTATGGTTAAGCAGCTGAAATGTGCTTTTGGATATATATATATATATATATATATATATATATATATATATATATATATATACATACAGTGCATCCGGAAAGTATTCAAAGCGCTTCACTTTTTCCACATTTTGTTATGTTACAGCCTTATTCCAAAATTGATTAAATTCATTATTTTCCTCAAAATTCTACAAACAATACCCCATAACGACAATGTGAAAGAAGTTTGTTTGAAATCTTTGCAAATGTATTAAAAATAAAAAACGACAATCACATGTACATAAGTATGCACTGCCTTTGTTCAGTACTTTGTTGAAGCACCTTTGGCACCAATTACAGCCTCAAGTCTTTTTGTGTATGATACTACATGCTTGGCACACCTATTTTTGGGCAGTTACTACCATTCTTCTTTGCAGGACTTCACAAGCTCCATCAGGTTGGATGGGGAGCGTCGGTGCACAGCCATTTTCAGATCTCTCCAGAGCTGTTCAATCAGGTTCAAGTCTGGGCTCTGGCTGGGCCACTCAAGGACATTCACAGAGTTGTCCCGTAGCCACACCTTTGTTATATTGGCTGTGTGCTTAGGGTACTTGTCCTGTTGGAAGATGAACCTTCACCCCAGTCTGAGGTCCAGAGTGCTCTGGAGCAGGTTTTCATCAAGGATGTCTCTGTACATTGATACATTCATCTTTCCCTCGATCCTGACTAGTCTCCCAGTTCCTGCCGCTGAAAAACATCCCCCATAGCATGATGCTGCCACCACCATGCTTCACTGTAGGGATGGTATTGGCCAGGTGATGAGCGGTGCCTGGTTTCCTCCAGACATGACATTTGCCATTCAGGCCAAAGAGTTCAATATTTGTTTCATCAGACCAGAGAATTTAGTTTCTCATGGTCTGAGAGTCTTCATGTGCCTATTTGGCAAACTCCAGGTGGGCTGTCGTGTGCCTTTTATTGAGGAGTGCCTTCCGTCTCGCCACTCTACCATACAGGCCTGATTGGTGGAGTAGTGCAGAGATTGTTGTTGTTCTGGAAGGTTCTCCTCTCTCCACAGAGAAATGCTGGAGCTCGGTCAGAGTGAAAATCAGGTTCTTGGTCACCTCCCTGACTAAGGCCATTCTCCCCCTATCACTCAGTTTGGCCGGGCAGCCAGCTCTAGGAAGAGTCTTGGTGGTTCCAAACTTCTTCCATTTATGGATGCCACTGTGCTCATTGGGACCTTCAATGCTGCAGAAATGTTTCTGTAACCTACCCCAGATCTGTGCCTCAATACAATCCTGTCTAGGAGGTCTACAGTCAATTAATTGGACTTTATGGCTTGGTTTGTGCTCTCACATTATATAGACATGTGTGTGCCTTTCCAAATCATGTCCATTCTAATGAATTTACCTCAGGTGGACTCCAATCAAGTTGTAGAAACATCTCAAGGATGATCAATGGAAACAGGATGCACCTGAGCTCATATTTGAGTGTCAATGGCAAAGGCTGTGAATACTTATGTACATGTGATTTATTTATCTATTTTTTTTTTTTTTTTATAATAATTTTGTAAAGATTTCAAACAAACTTCTTTCACACTGTCAATGTGGCATATTTTTTTAAGAATTTTGAGGAAAATAATTAACGTAATCCATTTTGGAATAAGGCTGTAACAACAAAATGTGGAAAAAGTGAAGCGCTGTGAATAATTTCCGGATGCACTGTATATATATATTTATATATAAACACACACACTGGCGGCCAAAAGTTTGGAATAATGAACAGATTTTGCTCTTATGGAAAGTAATTTGTACTTTTATTCACCAAAGTGGCATTCAACTGATCACAATGTATATTCAGGAAATTAATAAAGTGAAAAATGACTATTACAATTTGAACTAACTTATTTAAACTACTTCAAAGATTTCTCCAAAAAATTCTTCAGGTGCAGCAATGACAGCTTTGCAGATACTTAGCTTTCTAACTCTCAGTTTGTCCAGATACTCAGTTGATATTTCACCGCACGCTTCCTGTAGCACTTGCCATAGATGTGGCAAGTCTTGTCGGGCAATTCTCACGCACCTTACAGTCTAGCTATTCCCACAAAAGCTCAATGGGGTTAAGATCCATAACACTCTTTTCTAATTATCTGTTGTCAAATGTCTGTGTTTCGTTGCCCACTCAAACCTTTTCTTTTTGATTTTCTGTTTCAAAAGAGGCCTTTTCATTGCAATTCATCCAATAAGGCATGCACCCCTGAGTCTTATCTTTACTGTTGCACATGAAACAGAATTCAATTAAGCTGTCAGCGGAAGACATCTGAGGCATCTTTTTCTCAAACTAGAGACTATGATGTACTTATCCTCTTGTTTAGTTGTACATCTGGGCATACACCTCTTTATGTTCTAATAGTGATGGTGCTGTTTTTTTTACATCAGTAATGTCCTGAATAGAGTTGGGCGATCATCTCCATAGTCAGATCGTCCTATCGTCAGCCTGTGTGGCTACCAATATCCGATATGATCGTTCAAACTGATGAACACCGGTATTACTGCTGGTTGGACGCTTGGTGGTACTATGGGGTAATTTACATTAAGCAGGGTTAGAGTTAAGCCTACACAGTAAAGCAAAACACCTTGATTTCAAACTTTGAACTTTTTTTCATTTTAACAAAAAATTCAAATGAAACTGGAAAAATTAAGTGCAATTAAAATGTGTTGTCAGCATTTTGAAAGATGGATTTACAACGGTTGTGAAGAGAAACAGCTCTCTGACAAAGAACCAACACTTCATCTGTGCATTTTCTACCGGACGAGTATTTAGTTGTCCGGAAAAATACATCATGAGTGTGAATACATTTGTTTTGATCCCTCCTTCACGATATATATATATATATGTATTAGGGCTGTCGATTTAACACGTTAATTCAGTGCAATTAATCTTATTAAAAATAATGCGTTGAAAAAATTAACGCAATTAACCGCAATGCCCCCGGATTTTAATAAGGAAGATTCCTGAGAAATGCAAGCTTGTAGTACCACCTGTTTACTCCAGAGTGCAGTTATTTAAATTTCAGCTGTGTGGCAACGCGCAGTTTATACAGTGAAGAAAACAACCATCCAGCAGACAGAACAACACAAACATGCGTTACAATTGATGGAACGCAAATTCGAACTAAGGGATCTCAAGATGTGTTCCAAGTATTAAACTATATTTAACTTGACACAGTAAACTAAACAATTTATGTTTATGACGCAACACACCCGAGACCCTACTCAAGCATGTCTGACGCTTGTTGAAATTGACAGGTCCTACTGATTGACAAATTCACTTGTGAAATGGATTGCTGTGAACTGTATGCCAATGATTATGCTTATGTTCAATAATATGGTTACGTTCAATAATATGGTTATGTTCAATAATATGGTATTAACAAAACATTGTATTCTAAAGCCATTTTTGTATTGTCTTATCAAAGATTAACTTCTGCCACAAGAATGTAATGCATTTTAATTATCTGAATATATATATATATATATATATATATATATATATATATATATATATATATATATATACACACCCTCACCTAAAGGATTATTAGGAACACCTGTTCAATTTCTCATTAATGCAATTATCTAATCAACCAATCACATGGCAGTTGTTTCAATGCATTTAGGGGTGTGGACATGGACAAGACAATCTCCCGAACGCCAAACTGAATGTCAGAATGGGAAAGAAAGGTGATTTAAGCAATTTTGAGCGTGGCATGGTTGTTGGTGCCAGGCGGGCCGGTCTGAGTATTTCACAATCTGCTCAGTTACTGGGATTTTCACGCACAACCATTTCTAGGGTTTACAAAGAATGGTGTGAAAAGGGAAAAACATCCAGTATGCGGCAGTCCTGTGGGCTAAAAATGCCTTGTTGATGCTAGAGGTCAGAGGAGAATGGGCCGACTGATTCAAGCTGATAGAAGAGCAACTTTGCCTGAAATAACCACTCGTTACAACCGAGGTATGCAGCAAAGCATTTGTGAAGCCACAACACGCACAACCTTGAGGCGGATGGGCTACAACAGCAGAAGACCCCACCGGGTACCACTCATCTCCACTACAAATAGGAAAAAGAGGCTACAATTTGAAAAAGCTCACCAAAATTGGACAGTTGAAGACTGGAAAAATGTTGCCTGGTCTGATGAGTCTCGATTTCTGTTGAGACATTCAGATGGTAGAGTCAGAATTTGGCGTAAACAGAATGAGAACATGGATTCATCATGCCTTGTTACCACTGTGCAGGCTGGTGGTGGTGGTGTAATGGTATGGGGGATGTTTTCTTGGCACACTTTAGGCCCCTTAGTGCCAATTGGGCATCGTTTAAATGCCACGGCCTACCTGAGCATTGTTTCTGACCATGTCCATCCCTTTATGGCCACCATGTACCCATCCTCTGATGGCTACTTCCAGCAGGATAATGCACCATGTCACAAAGCTCGAATCATTTCAAATTGGTTTCTTGAACATGACAATGAGTTCACTGTACTAAAATGTCCCCCACAGTCACTAGATCTCAACCCAATAGAGCATCTTTGGGATGTGGTGGAACGGGAGCTTCGTGCCCTGGATGTGCATCCCACAAATCTCCATCAACTGCAAGATGCTATCCTATCAATATGGGCCAACATTTCTAAAGAATGCTTTCAGCACCTTGTTGAATCAATGCCACGTAGAATTAAGGCAGTACTGAAGGCGAAAGGGGGTCAAACACAGTATTAGTATGGTGTTCCTAATAATCCTTTAGGTGAGTGTATATATATATATATATACCTTCATTATGATTCAAAATAAATAGAATATCTTATAACATTCATAACCAACTGCACTCAATTGATAAACTAAAATATTGTAATAATTTCATAAAAGATCCTTCAGACACCACTGCATTGGTTGTGTCTGGGCCCCCAATGCAGTTTTGTAAAGACTATTAAGACGGTTTAGGATTTTGTTTTCTCTTCTTTTTTTGGTAATTAAAAAAAATGTGCAATGTGCAAATGTGATTGAATATCGTGATAAACATCGATAGATATGAAAAAGAATATTGTGATAATATTTTTTGCAATATCGCCCAGCCCTATTAAAAAGTAATGATGAATTATGAATACTGCGAACAAAAGAAAATAAAAGATTAAGGATAAGAGACACTAATAAAATAAACGTTTCCAAAATTGGTAATCTAAAAGTTCAATTAATTTGAAAATTGTACACAGACAGATGTGATAAACTCCTTGTGATTAACTATATACGGTTGCCATAAAATAATTATAAAAAGCTGCCGTCCCAAGAATGATCATTCACACTTTATAATCTACAAACAACACTGTAAATTGCATTCTGACATTAATAATACGAATAGCCTAATCATTACGTAATTATAAACGGCTTTAAATAAAGAAACAACCAAGGCCCTAAATGACGTTTCAACGTCAAAGTCGTCGTGCAAAAATACAGATTATATTTGCATTATTCACTATAAATTAATCACATTTCTTACATTTAAAAGCGTATTTGAAGCTTCAACCTTAAACAACAGCAACAGCTGTCAGTTAGCTTAGCCGCACCTACGCGTTAAATACCATTAAATTCGCTTTATAATTTTTTGAAATTTTGCTTTAGAATTAAGTTAGTTTTCATATTTGTTTCATATAAATTAAGCATTCGAAACTGTTTACATGAATACGCTTTTAATATTACATCTCCAGTATGTGTACAAAGCCTGATGCGCTAACTCATGACGTCAAGCGTAAAGTTGAGTGAACTTTACTGACACAGTATAAAATCTGAAAATATTTGGAGTTAAAACACTCTTACACTCCACCGACAGTGTTCAGTTAGACTGAACAGCGAAACTCATATACTACGTTCAGTAAATTACGGCTATTTACCTTAAATTGCGACGCTTGTTTTGTTCACGTTGAGTGTTCAGTCAGGCCAGTGTAATCGATACATGAGCTCATGAGTTAAACTGCAATGTGACTGCAGGCACGTTCCAGTCTATTCTAGAAACTGTAATGAGATTGACTGTATAAGACGGTTTTAACTATAAATAATTGGCATAAACATAACTCAATAACACGATACACTGATAAACATTGGCTCAGATAGATATAGATGTTTCCGACATGAAATAAAAAAAAAAACTGTTCTATTCAATACAGATTTATAACACCCAATAAAAGTCAATAGCAAGACACATCAGGTTTACTCCCAGGAACGTTCATGAGATGCAGACAGTCTCAAGGTAATAATCAGTTTATTGTTATATATAATTATGTTATATATATATATATATATATATATATATATATATATATATATATATATATATATATATATATATATATATATATATATATATATATATATATATATGTATGTATGTATGTGTGTGTGTGTGTGTGTGAACAATTTGCCTTATAAGCTAATATCTGCTGCTTGAAAAAAGAAATTTTATAATCATGCGCTGTGCTAAAATAACAAAAGATTAATACATGTGATACTTGCAACAGAAATGAGTGAAAGTATCATACCGCACCACTAGCAAACCTAAGAAGTGTGTTTCCTACGTAATCAAGAAAAGTGCTCCATCTAGTTGCATTCACAGGCTGAAGAAATAGGTTGTATAGAAAGATGCACATTAGCTGGAGACTAAATACACTAGTCAAGCCGAGGTATAAAATATCTATTGATTTTTATAAAATAACTGTAGCATAAATTACTTTTTTTTTAAAGGTGTTGAATTGTTAATTGTTTAACAATTAATGTGTTGGTTTTGATGTCAGTGTAAAGGCCAAAACCAAGCTTTTCTCAAAAGTTCACATTTCTCAACCATATTAGTGGGCTATCCTTTTTCACAAACTCTGAAGACACGTTTCTGCCTTATTTAGCTGTGTACCTTTTTATATTACTTTTTTTATTATTATTATTTTTCAGTGGTTCTCAACCTTTTTAACTCCAAGGCCCCCAGTTGTCGGAGGAAACATTCAAAGGCCCCCAATGTAGGCTATCAGATATTTATATTATAAGATATATCTATTATGAGATATTTCCTTACAATTTGTGGAGTCTTGTGATACCATGCAAGGAGCGGACGTGTGATCGGTGAGCTCTGCGCACTTGTGTCATAAACCTGTGAGATTTGATACACCCTGATTCTTAACTGTTATAAGCAGACAAAGTTCTCTGCTCTGGAGATATTAAAAGACACTTACATGCTCAAGCTGATGCCCCTGAGAAAGTCCTGGACTCAATTCAGACTGTGAACTGAACAAAATACGGCGTGATGAATGTATCTGCAATGCTGACGAAGGTCGTAACAGATTTGCAGGATCTTGTTGTAATAAGTTGATCGATTACATCCATGGAGATTAAATTCTCTGAGTTGGTTACAAGACTGTTGGATGTCGAGAGACGGATAATTTATCTGGAGTCATCATGAGAGGTAATTAGCTGCTAATCCGCTAGCAACCAAGGGAGATTTGGAACACGTTTGGGAAAAACTGGAGGATTTGGATAATTGTAATTGACGAAACAACGTCTGAATTGTTGGAATTCATGAGCATGAGGAAGGACGTGATATGGTAAAATTCCTAGACGAGCTCTTCCTGAGTCAACTCGACATAACAGACCATAAGCTGGAAATCAAGTGAGCTCACAGAGTGCCGGCTCGGAGATCCACAGAGGGAGAAAGGCCCCGATCAATCCTGGCCAAATTTCTGAGATCAACTGATAAAGATCTTATGTTACGCGATGCAAGGACTAAAGGAAAGCTTTCTTGGAAGAACCACAGCATTTCTTTTTCCCAGACTTTGTGAATTTGACAAGAGAGAAATGTGTTCGATTCAGGTAATTCAAAGATCTTTTTCATTAACGGAATATCACATTTCCACTATTACATTAGTAATAGAGGGGGTTAAGTATTGATTCTGTTTGTATTTGATCTTGCTTTTATGTGTTAATATAGGAATCAATAAAAAAATTTAATCTGAAGTCTGCATATAGTGATGCAAGGGTTCGCTTTTTGCAGTTTAAGATTTTACATAGATTCTATTGGACCCCTTCTAGATTATATAGACTTTGTCTTAAAAACACACCCAACTGCTGGCGATGTCAATCAGAAGATGGAGACACAACCCATGTTTTTTGGTAGTGTGTTAAGATCCAAGAATTTTGGTTGAAGTTTCAGAGTTTTGTTGTGGCCCAGACTCTGTATTTTTGGGCAATGGTGCGTTCATCAATCTGGGGACTAAGCATATAAAAAAGTGGGTCCTAACCAACATCATGATTGCCAGACAATCAGTTGTAAGTGGATGGAAGTTGGCTGGAGCACCCCCATTTCAGGAGTGTTGCTCGGAGATGTGGAGGGTGGCGGCTTTTGAAGAAGGATTTTTGTAGAAGACTGGGAAATTTTAACTTGTTTGTGGGAAAGTGAGGAAAACATTTGGTGTTTTTGAAAGGCTCTCAGGGAGGGACAGTGGAGAGAGAGGTGGTGTTGTTGTGTGTGTGATTATTATATATATATTTTTTTCTTATTTCTATTTTTGTGTGTCTATAATCATCTGGGACCACTGGGGTGTTCTTGGGGATTTGGAGCGGGGAGTTAATAGAGGGGGTTAAGTATTGATTTTGCTTTTATTTGTTTAATATATGAATCAACAAAAAATGTTAATCACAAAATATTTTTTATAAAACTTTGACTAAAAAAATTAAAAATGAAGAAGCTATTTGGACTAGCAACCTCTAGTTATAGTTAAAATAAAACTGAAAAGGTAGATTGATTTAATTTAACTAGATAGGAAAGTTTGAAGACAAACTTTATGTTGGCTTGACAAAACCTTGTCTGAAAGTTTAAAATAGTTTGAAGGTCTAACAGTCAGACAGACAGAAGGAACATCATACAGATAGTCCTATGCAACACTACCAAGGTAAAAAAAACTTGTTTTAATGAATGGTAAATTGGCTGCTAGGGTAACCCCATCTAGAGTCAAATGAAATAAACCAGAAGTCTCTATGATGTTCTGATGCAGAGATATGTGATTTGTTACTGGTTGCTAGGGTAACCCCATCTGGTTGCTAGGAAGTTACAAAGGTGGTACTCAAAAGGCTCATTGCTAGCCTGAATAAAATGAACAGAACATGAAGTTTCTAAGATGTTCTGGTGCAGAGGTATGCGATTTGTTACTTGGTGGCTAGGGAAACCCCATGTGGTTGCTAGCCATTTACAAAGGTGATATTAAACATGGCTCCTTGCATTCTGCGTGAAAAAACTCAACCCGGAAGTCACTACAATGTTCTGGTGCAGAGATATGTGATTTGTTATTTGGTTGATAGGGTAACCCCATCTAGTTGCTCTGCAGGTAACAGAGTGATACTTATCAAGCCTTCTTTCCATCCCGAGTGACAAAGTCAACACGGAAGTCTATACAATGTTCTGGTGCAGAGATATGTGATTTGTTACTTTGTTGTTAGAGTAACCCCATCTGGTTGCTAGGCTGTTACAAAGGTGATGCTTAACATAGCTCCATGCCATTCTGAGTCAAAAAAGTCAACCCAGATGTCTCTACAATGTTCTGGTGCAGAGATATGTGATTTTTTTACTTGGTTGCAAGCGTAGCACAATCTGGTTGCCAAGCAGTTACTAGGGTGATACTTATCAAGGCTCCTCGCCAACATGAGTGAAATAAGTCAACCCGGAAGTCTCTACGATATTCTGGTGCACAGATATTGGATTTGTTACATGGTTGCTAGGTTAACCCCGACTGGTTTCTAGGCAGTTACAAAGGTGATGCTTAACATGGCTCCATGCCATCCTGATTAAAATAAGTCAACCCTGAAGTCTCTATGATATTCTGGTGCAGAGATTTGTGATTTGCTACTTAGTTGCTAGGGTAACCCCATCTGGTTGCTAGGCAGTTACAAAAGTGATGCTTAACACAGCTGCATGCCATCCTGAGTGAAATAAGTCAACCCGGAAGTCTCTAAGTTGTTCTGGTGCAGAGATAAGTGATTTTTTTACTAGGTTGCTAGGATAACACAATCTGGTTGCTAGGCAGTTACCAAGGTGATACTCAAAAGGATCCTTGTGATCCTGGGTGAAATAAGTCAACCCAGAAATCTCTACGATATTCTGGTGCACAGATATTGGATTTGTTACATGGTTGCTAGGTTATCCCCGACTGGTTTCTAGGCAGTTACAAAGGTGATGCTTAACATGGTTCCATGCCATCCTGAATAAAATAAGTCAACCCTGAAGTCTCTATGATATTCTGATGCATAGATATGTTATTTGTTACTTGGTTGATAGGGTTACAACATCTGGTTGCTGAGCAGTTACCAGGGTGATACTCCTTGCCATTCTGAGTCAAAAAAGTCAACCCGGATGTCTCTACAATGTTCTGGTGCAGAGATTTGTGATTTGCTACTTGGTTGCTAGGGTAACCCCATCTGGTTGCTAGGCAGTTACAATGGTGATGCTTAACATAGCTGCATGCCATCCTGAGTGAAATAAGTCAACCCAGAAGTCTCTACGATGTTCTGGTGCAGATATATGTGATTTGTAACTTGGTTGCTAGGGTAACCCCATCTGGTTGCTAGGCAGTTACCAGGGTGATACTTATCAAGGGTATTTCCCATACTGAGTGAAATAAGTCAACCTTGAAGTCTCTACGATTTTCTGGTGCAGAGATATGTGATTTGTTACTTGGTTGCTAGGCTAACTCCATCTGTTTGCTAGGCAGTTACTAGGGTGATACTTATCAAGGCTCCTTGCCATCCTGAGTGCAATATGTCAATCTGGAAGTGTCTACGATTTTCTGGTGCAGAGATATGTGATTTGTTACTTGGTTGCTAGGGTAACACCATATGGTTGCTAGGCAGTTAACAGGGTGAAACTTGTCAAGGCTACTTTCCATCCTGAGGGAAATAAAATAAGTCAAGTCAATTGGTTTTTATTGTCGTTTCAACCATATACAGTTAGTTCAGTACACAGCGAAACGAGACAACGTTCCTCCAGGACCATGGTGCTACATAAAACAACATAGGACAAACCCAGATCCACATGAGACTACACAGACTAAATAACATACCTATATAAAGTGCATGTGCAAATGTGTGCAAAAAGTATGGGACAGTACAATAAATTACTAACAATGAACAGGACAATAGACATAGTAAGGGACAGTGCAGCGTCGACCAGTACACAGTAGTGCAAAAAGATGACAGTTTCTAAATATGCCAAATGTAAACATAACATACTATGAGATAGTGTTCTATGCACATAGCAGTTATTGAGGTAGCAGCCAGGTATAAAGTGACAATAATTAAAGTGCAATTCAGGACATGTGTGTGTGTGTGTCAAACCAGTCTCTGAGAATGCTTCGATACCTCTTGCCAGACGGCAGGAGGGTGAAGAGTTTGTGTGAGGGGTGTGTGGGGTCGTCCTTAATGCTAGTTGCTTTGCGGATGCAGTGTTTTTTGTAATTGTCTTTGATGGAGGGAAGAGAGACCCCGATGATATTCTCAGCTGTTCTCACTATCCTCTGCAGGGCTTTGCGGTCCGAAACGGCGCAAGTCCCAAACCAGGCAGTGATGCAGCTGCTCAGGATGCTCTCAATAGTCCCTCTATAGAATGTAGTGATGATGGGGTGTGGGAGATGTGCTTTCCTCAGCCTTCGAAGAAAGTAGAGACGCTGCTGGGCTTTCTTGGTAATAGAGCTGGTGTTGAGGGACCAGGTGAGGTTCTCCGTCAGGTGAACACCAAGGAATTTGGTGCTCTTGACAATCTCCACAGAGGAGCCATCGATGTTCAGCGGAGAGTGGTCACTCTGTGCTCTGCTAAAGTCAACAACCATCTCTTTTGTTTTGTCGACATTCAGAGACAGGTTGTTGGCTCTACACCAGTACGTTAGCCGCTGCACCTCCTCTCTGTATGCTGACTCGTCATTCTTGCTGATGAGACCCACCACGGTTGTGTCATCGGCAAACTTGATGATGTGATTCGAGCTGTGCATTGCTGCACAGTCATGAGTCAGCAGAGTGAACAGCAGTGGACTGTGCACACAGCCCTGGGGGGGCCCCAGTGCTCAGTGTGGTGGTGGTGGAGATGCTGTTCCCGATCCGGACTGACTGAGGTCTCCCAGTCAGGAAGTCCAGGATCCAGTTGCAGAGGGAGGTGTCCAGGCCCAGCAGGTTCAGGTTTCCAATCAGGTGCTGGGGAATTATTGTGTTGAATGCTGAGCTGAAGTCTATAAACAGCATTCGAACGTATGGGTCCTTTTTATCTAGGTGGGTGAGGGCCAGATAGGGGATGGTGGCGATGGCATTGAACGGTTTGGATGATACGCAAACTGCAGTGGGTCTAGTGAGGGGAGCAGCTGGGTCTTAATGTGCCTCATGATGAGCCTCTCAGAGCACTTCATGATGATGGGTATGAGTGCGACGGGACGGTAGTCATTGAGGCAGGATACTGAAGACTTCTTTGGCATGGGGACGATGGTGGTGGCCTTGAAGTACGTTGGAACAACGGCGCTGCTCAGAGAGATGTCGGTAAGAACATCTGCCAGCTGGTCTGCACATCCTCTGAGCACTCTGCCAGGAATGTTGTCTAGGCCAGCAGCCTTCCGTGGGTTGACTCTACGTAGAGTTTTCCTCACATCAGCCGTGGTAAGACAGAGCACCTCGTCGTTGGGAGGAGGGGTGGTCTTCCTCGCCACCACGTCATTCTGCACTTCAAACCGAGTGTAGAAGTCGTTCAGCACATCTGGAAGGGAGGCATCTTTGTCACAGGCAACTGATGTTGGTGTCCTGCAGTTGGTGATGGCCCGGATGCCCTGCCACATGCGCTGCGGGTCACCGCTGTCCTGGAAGTGACTGGATTCTCTGGGCGTATGCGTGCTTTGCCTCTCTGATGGCCCGGGACAGTTTGGCCCTCTGTGTTCTTAGGGTGCTCTGAAGGCGGAGTCTCGTGTCCTCACCAGCGCACGCACCTCCGCAGTCATCCACGGCTTCTGGTTGGAGCATGTGGTGATGGACTTGGAGAAAGTGACATCATCAATGCACTTGCTGATGTAGCTGGTCACTGATGCTGTGTATTCCTCCAAGTTGGTAGAGTCAGCATATGTTGCAGCCTCCCTGAACAGTCAACCCAGAAGTCTCTACGATTTTCTGGTGCAGAGATATGCGATTTGTTACTTGGATGCTAGGGTAACCACATCTGGTGGCTAGGCATTCATAAGGGTGATAATTATCAAGGCTCCTTGCCATCCTGAGTGAAAGAATTCAACCCATAACTGCCTAGCAACCAGATGGGGATACTCTAGAACATGTAACAAATCCCATACCACCAGAACATCATAGACATTTCAAGTTTCTTTCACTGATTTAGAGTAGCAAGGAGCCTTTTCAGTATCACCTTACTAACTGCCTAGCAACCAGATGGGTTTACTCTAGCAACCAATTAACAAATCACATATCTCTGCACCAGAACAATGTAGAGACTTCAGATTTCGTTCATTTGACTCAGGATAGCAAGGAGCCTTTTCAGTAACCCCTTGGTATCTGCCTAGCAACCAGATGGTAATAACCTTGAAACCAGGTAACAAGTCACATATCTCTGCACCAGAACATCGTAGACACTTTTTGATTCTTTCATTTGACTCAGGGTAGCAAGGAGCCTTTTGAGTATCACCTTGGTAACTGCCTAGAAAACAGATGGGGTTACCCTAGCAACCAAGTAAAAACATATATCTCTGCACCAGAACGATGTATGGATTTCGGGCTTCATTCATTTGACTCAGGATAGCAAGGAGCCTTTTGAGTATCACATTGGTAACTGCCTAGCAACCAGATGGTAATAACCTTGAAACCAAGTAAAAAACATATATCTCTGCACCAGAACTATGTAAAGACTTTCGGCTTCATTAATTTGACTCAGGATAGCAAGGAGCCATTTGAGTATCACCTTGGATATTTTCTAGCAACTAGATGGGGTTACCCTATCAACCATGTAACAAATCACATATCTCTGCACCTGAGCAACATAGAGACTTCCAGTTTCGTTCATTTGACACAGTATAGCAAGGTGCATCTTGAGTATCACCTTTGTAACTGCATAGCAACCAGATGAGGTTACCCTAGAACATGTAACAAATCACATATCTCTGCACCAGAACATCGTAGACACTTCCGGATTCTTTCATTGATTTAGGGTAGCAAGGAGCCTTAGCAGTATCACCTTGGTAACTGCCTAGCAACCAGATGGGGCTACTCTAGCAACCAAGTAACAAATCACATATCTCAGCACTATAACAATGTAGAGACTTCAGGTTTCGTTCATTTAACTCAGGATAGCAAGGAGCCTTTTGAGGATCACCTTGGTAATATCTAGCAACCGGATGTTGTTACCCTAGCAACCATGTAACAAATCAGATATCTCTACACTGTAAGAACATAGAGACTTGCAGTTTCATTCATTTCACTCAGGATAGCAAGGAACCTTTTCAATATCACCTCAATAGCAACCATGTAACAAATCTCATATCTCTGCACCAGAACATCATAGACAATTCTGGTTTCTATCTGTTGACTCAAGGTAGCAAGGAGACTACTGAGTTTTACCTATCACCTTGGTTACTGGCTAGCAACCAGATGTAGTTATCCTAGCAACAAAGTAACAAAACATATCTCTGCGGCAGAATTCATAGAGACTTCCACAGACTTATCACAGTGTTAAAAGACCAAACATTATTTATAGATTTGTTTTGGTGGTTGGCTTTTGAGATCCGCTGAAGACAAAGGAGTGCCTGACTTATTAAAGAAGAATTAAACAAACCTGGGAATGCTTTTATGATGAATAATTAAGGTTTAAAGACGATTTATTACTTTTACTTATTTTTTATTAATGAACTCATATACATTTTAATATTAATGAAGGATGGACAAAACATTGTGGTTACTAAAGATTACGATTGCTTGTCTTGTTTGTTTATTAAAATTTTAATAGAATCTTTTAAGAAATGGGGTACATGGTTGGCTAAAATTGGTATAATGATTGGAATAACAATCCATGTGGGAGGAATAATATCCTTTTGTGTTACCATTGTTCAAATCATTCTTGATCCGACAAGCAGCGAAGCAGATGGCATTGATCAATATGAATGGTCCAATGCAATACAATTACAACTATACTGGATGGACAGAAAGAATAAATTGGGAGGAAATTGATTCTTCCAATCAAGATATATATGAGGAGATGAATGATGAGCCATGCCCTGGGATGTAAGTGCTAGCCTAACCTCTCCCCATGGTGGCCCTCTATGTTACACAAAGTAACTGAGTTGAAGACATTTTGTCAACAGGATCTTTGAAAAAAAATAACTTTTTTTATTTTTTTATGTCTTTTAATATATTTAGTGATTTTGATCTTCATGCAACTCTAATCAAAATGTTATGATTTTGAATTATGTTTTCTGTTATATTCTACATAACCTTGAAACCACGGGCAAGTGCTGCATCATTTACATGCTCATGCTTATGACACCATATTCTATCTCTTGATTGTAGGGTTGAGGGAGACATTATCTTTTACTCCTCTTTTGTAGAGTGGGGGAGAAGTTTGGTCCTGATGCTCCACAGGAGTGTTGTTCCATGATCTGGTAATTGATAAGAAAGACTGACTTAAAATTGGTGAATAGAAGGTGATGAGTGAAGGGACTGGATTGTGAAGTAGCTATATTGAATTAGCCTAAATTAGTGGGACTATATAAATGCCGAAGGGGGGAATAAATTACATTTATTCAGTTAATCAATTTTGATAATTGAATTAACATGTATGCAATATGCTATGACCTAAAAACGACAATGTGTAATCAATGTACTATGATAAACAGCATTATAAATGTTATTCAGTATGTTTCATATTTAATCATTCATTTATTGATTTAATTATCATTTACTCAGTTTGATAATCAACATTTACTCAGTTTGATAATCAAGGTGCAGAACAATGGAAAAATACACCTTAGAGAGTCACAGTATCTCACTGTGTATCCTTGTAAGGCCCTTTCTGTGAATGCTTATAATAGAATAGAATCAGGCAATGCATGATTTGATGCAGACATTATTTGGAATAGGGAGTATTGAGATGAATCAGGATGCATGCATCGAGAGGAATAGGGAGTCTCAAGAATAAAAAAAAATACCTGTGGCAGCACACACACAATTCTCCATTTCACAGGGATGTGATGTTTGTGACCAATAAAATGAAATAATTTCAAATACTAATAAAATGTATGCATAAAGTAATGATTGATAGTTAATATAAAATGTAAACATATGACGTGATTACAGTGTGTTTTATGCATATAAAATGAAATAGTTATGTTTTTGCTACCACAATTATTGTAGGGGCAAAACATGTAGTTTACAGCATCCAACAGTTTGATTATGTAAAAGGGGGTTAAAATGGAAAAGGAGGAGGCGGGAAACAACTGAACAGTCAAAGTAATATTTAATACAAAATTAAAACATGAAGACACATGGCGTAGTTGCATGTATCTCTCTCCCAAACTGCCGCATCTGGCTGCCTTTATCCCTCTCCTTGGCTGATTAGCCCTATTGGGTTTTTTTTTATAAAAAAAAATGATTAAAGTAGTGTTAAGCTAGTAGGTCGTAAGCTCTCCGTAAAGTAATGCCTAATCGCATAATATGACGTTTACATGTATTGATCCAATAAACAGCCTTCAAATTTGTACACAGAATTGTTAAAAAGCCATTTGTTTTAATTTGATCTTGTTACGGTTGACGTTCAAACCTTGTTTGCTCACTAAACTGTTAGCTGTAATAAATTAAATCCTCATTAAAATGCGACATGTAATAAAATTACATTTGATAAATAGTATATTTATATGTAAATAGAAATATATAGGAACTGTATCTAAAATAAATAAGGGTTGATAAATAATTACTATTACAACAGGCTGGAAAAATAGACATTTATTAAGTTGGCTTGTGAGAGCCAACTTACTGATATTGTACTTAAACTTATTATTATTATTAAGTTGGCTTGTGAAAGCCAACTTACTGAAATCCTATTTAAACTTATTAAGTTGGCTTGTGAAAGCCAACTTACTGAAATCCTATTTAAACTTATTATTATTATTATTATTATTATTATTAAGTTGGCTTGTGAGAGCCAACTTACTGAAATCCTATTTAAACTTATTAAGTTGGCTTGTGAGAGCCAACTTACTGAAATCCTATTTAAACTTATTATTATTATTCTTCTGAGACTAAAATTACCAAGACTAACTCCTCCTAGAGCTTTTAAGCTACAGGCACCAAACTCATCACAGACCTTCAGACTAATCCCGAATAGTGTGCTATATCTTTTCTAACTGATCGGACTTACTGTTTTCTCAAAGCGGATGATCAAACACTTGAAAAATCCCATTGACTTACATTGACGGAATGTTCAGATGAGCCAACACCAACTGTCAAAATTCAAATATGAGCCACCAACAGAAGGCTTTAACATGCTTCAGGCTTCGTTTCTATCAAATCTCTATTTCTATCTGTCTCTTAAAGTGAAGAGGGCCACTCTGTTCAATCTTTATTTCTAACAAAT